>NC_045176.1:5967150-6152150 GCF_900700415.2 Clupea harengus
TATTTTATTTTTCACATCTTCCATGGCTGACAAAGGCTCTCTATCATTTGATTTTCACCACCATTTTCTTCCAGGCCTTTTTTGTTGTTCTCATGGCGAGAGATAATAGAAAGTGGAATAATATTTTGCCCCGGTTTCTTCCTAAAACCTGGCTTAAGAGGCGTCCGTGGCGCGGGATCAGTGTCATCCCTCAGTCGTAATCCCGCAGGCTCCGTGGTCCTCTGCTTGCATAGGCTCTGTGTGGACTCATCCTCTTGGCCTAGCAAACTCACGGGCAGACGCAAAAAAAAAATAATCGATGCCCTTGTTGCCCTTGTCAGGGAAGGTGGCAGACTGCCATAGCTGGGGGGGTGAGTCACCCGCGGAGGTGTAGGGCCCCTCCCTACGCTGCTTTAATTACTGATTTGGACACAGCCGGGGGAAGCTGTGGACATGCCAGCCAGGATAGGGGGCAAACATCCATTAATTAATAAACACTTAAAAGCCATTAGAGATGGAGATAGAGATGGCAACACAGGGTGTGTGAGATTGTGTCTTAGAGAATGGGGTTGACCATTTTACAATTGATTATGTAGTTGATCGTAACATGGGTAGCTTTTTGCCATGCACAGTGGTATGACCCAAAGAAGGAGGACACCCATTATCATGGAAGAGGAATATGTTGTGCGCATATGTTGTGTGTGTGTGTGTGTGCATGTTGTGTGTGTGTGTGAGTGTGTGTCTGTGTGTGTCTGTGTGTGTGTGTGAGTGTGTGTCTGTGTGTGTGTGTGTGTGTGAGTGTGTGTGTGTGTGTCTGTGTGTGTGTCTGTGTGTGTGTGTGAGTGTGTGTCTGTGTGTGTGTGTGTGTGTGTGTGTCTGTGTGTGTGTGTGTGTGTGTGTGTGTGTGTCTGTGTGTGTGTGTGTGTGTCTGTGTGTGTGTGTGTGTGTGTGTGTGTGTGTGTGTGTGTGTGTGTGTGTGTGTGTGTATTTTCGAAGAGGAACTTTTGAACACTGGAATTTGAAACTCTTTGGAATGTCCAGATCATAGGATCAACATGTAGAAGGTTCATGCAGGGAAGTAGAACCAGCACTCACTACCTGAGAATTAGCATCAGTATGGACTATGCTATTATTCCCAATCCCAATACAGCACATCTGAGTAGCTGAACAGTCCTACCACAGACAGGACTGCGTTAAAGACCGCATGCTAGCTAGCAGGCCACTAGACAACACGAAGCATCATTCACAGAATATTTTACTTCTGTAATTTTAAATAAGATAATCGGTCAAAAATTAAGACTACAGCATTTCATCAGCAAAAAAACATGGGTGTTAGAAGGTGGTGGAAGCCATTTACTTTTGAGATTATGCTAATTTAATCCCAGTATGATCAGGGATTAGCAAAGTATATCTTGTCTCCGACAAGAATATGTGAATACACGAAGGTTACTGAGAATGGTGCTCTTAAAGTGACTTTATGTGTGCACATTAATTCCCAGCAACATTCATTTACTATCTGTTTCCCAGGAGACAATATGCTTGTGTGAGGTAGTGCTTGACAGCATTTTATACGGTTTTTCCTGATAACTAAGGCACATTCTCTGAAACAATTCACCACTTTCTCAAAACTACACACACATTTTCAAAACAACCCCTCACATCAGTACAACCCTGGTGCATCTATGTCGAAAACATATCCTCGAATGCCCTGAGAAATAGGGAACATGTGTGACAAAAATAATTGTGAATCTGGGATGTGTGTGTGGTCACTGAACCAGGCGAGAATCAAAGCAGTCCGCTGAAAACTACCATTATCCCAAAGACAACATCCAATACAGCTCTTCATTATCCCAAAGACAACATCCAATACAGCTCTTCATTATCCCAAAGACAACATCCAATACAGCTCTTCATTATCCCAAAGACAACATACAACACAGCTCTTCATTATCCCAAAGACAACATCCAATACAGCTCTTCATTATACCAAAGACAACATACAATACAGCTCTTCATTATCCCAAAGACAACATCCAATACAGCTCTTCATGAAAACTACCATTATCCCAAGGACAACATCCAATACAGCTCTTCATGCTTGTCCTCCTTCACCACCCCTCTGGTGTCTTGCAATGCCTACAGTGTGGGATCCATTGTTCCGGAACATACCAATGTGCCTTAGATACTGACTCTGCATTTCTGATTGGCCTGTTAAGAATGTTGTACTTGCTTGTTGAATTCAGATGGTGATGCCTTGAGTTTATTGCATTTATTGGATGTGTTTACTAAATGAGCATAATGCATACACATTGTGTGAATAGTGTTTACAGCTATAAGAAAAGCGCATATCTTTTGAGAACTGAGGCAAAACTACAGGTTTCTTGCTGAGGGAACAGGTTATAGTGCGTTTGCAATCAGGTAAAAAAAGTGTTCAAGTATGTATCTTAGTTTGTTTGGTTGTGTGAGGTTGTCTATGTGTCTGTTTGTTTGGTTGTGTGAGGTTGTCTATGTGTCTTTGTTTGTTTGGTTGTGTGAGGTTGTCTATGTGTCTGTTTGTTTGGTTGTGTGAGGTTGTCTATGTGTCTTTGTTTGTTTGGTTGTGTGAGGTTGTCTATGTGTCTGTTTGTTTGGTTGTGTGAGGTTGTCTATGTGTCTGTTTGTTTGGTTGTGTGAGGTTGTCTATGTGTCTTTGTTTGTTTGGTTGTGTGAGGTTGTCTATGTGTCTTTGTTTGTTTGGTTGTGTGAGGTTGTCTATGTGTGTTGACAGAGTATTGCGCATGACCTTGATGAGCATCGATGAGCAACATTCATAGCTTTTTCTGCTTCTCACTGGCCAAATACACTCTTACATGCATGCAGGTCTACTTCCCGGAGCAGCACTGGAAAGTGTGGCCTGCCAGGCTACGCAGAGCGAAGGCATTAGCATGTTGGGTAATCCATGTTGGATGAAGAGCCCCTCATTAAATCAGGTAATGAGAAGAGCGACGCCCACCCTTGCCAAGCATGCTTCTGCTAAATGAGACACAACCTTGTCAAAACACAGCACAACACCAGAGCAATTTACATTTTAAAACACCACTATTATCATAAGAAAGAACAGTGTGTGTGTGTGTGTGTGTGTGTGTGTTTCTGGGTGTTTCAGGGTTTCTGTTGGCTGGTAATTACCATGGTAATTTTTTGCCTAGTAAAAGAAAAACGTGCAAATTAAAAACTTGCTAGTCAAAATGTCCTGTAATAATGCTAATACGAAATGTAGCTATAACATAGACTATCCCTAATCAGGACATTCGTGTTTTGTCAGTGACACAGCCTATTCACAGCCTACAGCACTCTTTTCCCCAGAAGGGTGTGACCTCCCCTGAAGCAGCAGCTGCCTCTCTCATTGATGCCAAGAGCGCACGGCGAGATGTGGTGGCAGTGATGATGGCGCTCCACAGTTATGGGGATTTAACTTTTGCAACAGCTTGCAAAGTGCTCATCTATGAGTTCAGTGAGCTGTAACCCGTCTGGGCTACACTGGCTAAAGGTGTCTGGGCAGAGGGGGGGCGGGGGCGGGGGGGGGGGGGGGGGCTTCTCTCTGCCGAATGTAATTAAGACTGGAAATGACACTTAAAAAAAAAAAAAAACTGCTTACACACAACATTTTTACATGTCATACCTGTCACTCAAACAGCAGAACCTCACACCAACTCTGCAAAACTCTAAGCTATGCTAAGCTAAAGCTAATTCTCAGCCTTTCACTCAGTTTTCAGTTTAAAAAAAACAACACTTTTTGCAAACCAGTACACACAACAATCAGACACTGAACACTTGTGTGCCATATTAAGGCAACGCCCTTCAAATAGCAGGACGTATTCACCAGTTCCAAAGGAGGGGACTGGTTGTGATGCACCCTTTATGTAACATGTACAAAGGGTGATTCCCTACTGAACACTTTGAAATACTGTTTTGGTCTGGGCTACACTGGCTAAAGGTGTCTGGGCAGAGGGGGGGGGGGCGGGGGGGGGGGGGGGGGGGGGCTTCTCTCTGCCGAATGTAATTAAGACTGGAAATGACACTTAAAAAAAAATAAAAAATAAACTGCTTACACACAACATTTTTACATGTCATACCTGTCACTCAAACAGCAGAACCTCACACCAACTCTGCAAAACTCTAAGCTATGCTAAGCTAAAGCTAAGCTAAAGCTAATTCTCAGCCTTTCACTCAGTTTTCAGTTAACAAAAAAACACTTTTTGCAAACCAGCACACAACACACAACAATCAGACACTGAACACTTGTGTGTCATATTAAGGCAACGCCCTTCAAATAGCAGGACGTATTCACCAGTTCCAAAGGAGGGCATTGGTTGTGATGCTGATAGCAGGACGTATTCACCAGGTCCAAAGGAGGGGACTGGTTGTGATGCTGATGTGTTGCTGTGTCAAGTCCCACATCGGAGGCTAAGTATGATCACACAGTCATTTTTATGTAACATGTACAAAGGGTGCTTCCCTACTGAACACTTTGAAATACTGTTTTGGTAAAAAGTATTTGTTACTGTTACAACCTTCAGCGCCCTAAATGGCCTTGCATGTAGCTATGTGTTGACTGCATATATTTCAGTTTGCTATCATGAACTTCTTTTAATGAAACTATTTTGTATTTTCTATATTCTTATTCTGAAGATGCCAAAGGTGCACTGTCTATGTGCAACACTTCAGCCCACCGCGTTTCAGAAAACGACCTTTCTATGAGGTGCACCGTAACACTGTAACTTCAGAAGGCATAAGCAGCATAGCAAACATAACAGTGTTTTAGATTTGGATGGATTTACGTTTGTGTGCTTAGGTGCCTGTCAAATTTCATTTCATTTCCAGTGGACAAAAAAAAAAATCTACATTGAGTCGCAGTTGATGAGTACGGGTGGGAGTTTTGAACAGCCTTAAGCTTTTTTCTATTCAGGACGGATGAATTTAATTGTAGGCGATGTGCAGCCATATCTGTCCGCTCTGCTTCTGTACCCAAGGCAGGGGAGGACAACGTTTCCCTGTCGCTTCTGGGATGTGTTCCTGAAAAATCCCCTGCCAAAATATTCATGTCAAACAAATGACGTGAACTGAATAGACATTTTCTGTGGTCCTTGACGTAGTTGTTCTTGTGGTCCTTGACAGAGCAGACAAAATATGCAAACACACACACACACACACACACACACACACACACACACACACACGCACACACACACAGACACACGCACACACACACACACACACACACACGCACACACACACAGACACACGCACACACACACACACACACACACACACACATGCACACACGCACACACGCACACACACAGACACACGCATAGACCCAAAGAGACACACATAGTCCACTTGCATAAAATGAAACTTTTCTCCATCTAGGAGTCAGGAAATATGAAGTTAAGCCCTGGCGCTCTCCTGCGAACAATCCCAAGAGACACAGCACACAGACAAAAAGCATAGTCAATAATTCAGTGCCATCCATTACATAGCATTAACCATGGATCATACAATGGAGGCAGTTCTGCTGCACTACACATGAGCAAACACACACACACGCGCACACACCCACCCACACACACACACACACACACACACACACACACACACACACACACACACACACACACACACACACACACACACACACACACACACACTGACTGGCTCAGTTAATACTCTCTCTCTCTCTCTCTCTCTCTCTCTCTCAGAGACAGATGGAGCTTAAATCAGATGACGTCTCAAGTTCCACATCCAAAAGCACCGACACCGGAGGTCTGAGAGGCAACACCTCCACAGGCAGCGCTAAGAGGGATGGATGGATGGATGGATCCGTCGCAGCATAAGCTCTCAGTCATGACGCCAGAATGGACTCCAATTCAATTACCACATTGCTCACAGTGGTAAACACGTCAAACTACATTCTGCTCAAAGTAGGCACGCTAGTGTGGGCGCTCAGCGATGCTGGCGTACTGGATTGGTGGATGGGTGGATGGGTGGATGGATGGATGGGTGGATAGATGGGTGGATGGGTGGATGGATGGATGGATGGATGGGTGGATGGATGGATGGGTGGATGGGTGGATGGATGGATGGATGGGTGGATGGGTGGATGGGTGGATGGGTGGGTGGATGGATGGGTTAATGGGTGGGTGGGTGAGTGGGTGGGTGGATGGGTGGATGGGTGGATGGGTGAATGGGTTGATGGGTGGGTGGATGGGTTGATGGGTGGGTGGGTGGGTGGGTGGATGGATGGGTGGGTGGATGGGTGGGTGGGTGGGTGGATGGGTGGGTGGATGGGTGGATGGATGGGTGAAACCAGTGGCCGCTTGCAGCAATAGTTTGTATTTCTCCCACTGTGCACTTTTGATTTGGAACTGAGATCAATGTTTTGGGCTGTATTGGTAGTTGGATGTTAGGTCTACAGCCTCATCTTGGAATTATTTGTATACATTGCCACCCCACCCACACACCTCCCACAGAAGACTGGCCATGTGCGCATGGCAATGCATACACAACGCATGTTTCATTTGCGCATGGCAATGCATACACAACGCATCTTTCATTAGCGCATGGCAATGCATACACAACGCATGTTCCATTTGCGCATGGCAATGCATACACAACGCATGTTTCATTTTGCGAATGGCAAAACAGCTCTCCACTCCAACACACTACTTCATCAAAGACCTTTGCATGGCGCCTCCTGACCTTGGGCCTGGGGTCATCTGTGCCCATTCATCGATGTATTTTATGAAGTTAGAATATTCACTCTCATACCAGCTTGAAGTTAGGATGTTTCTGAGTATAGGACAATCATTCATATGTGATACATCATAACATATAATACATACATAGATACATTTTTTCAAATCTAATGTCTACCACTTCCCATTTCTCCAGGTTTGTGGTGTCGGAGCAGATCATAGGCAAGAATACTGAGAACAGTGATTAAAGTGGATCGACTAAGGCTGAAGATTATGTTGGTGGTGTCAAGCAGTCTAGTTTGTATTCATACAAAGTATGCCTGGGACAGTTTGCCAATGACCCCAATGTGCATTTGACCCCAATGACCCCTGACCCCAATGTGCATTTGACCCCAATGTGCATTTGCTACTCCTGTACTCACTTCCATGCTGGTCAGATTACAGCGATGGGTGCCCGCAAACCAGCCGCTGCTGGAGCACTGGTCAATGTCCACATCCTGCAGGTTCACATCCACTCGTACCACTCCTCTGCAGGGACAAACACAGAGAGAGAGATAGAGAGAGAGAGAGAGAGAGAGAGATACAGAGAGAGAGAAAGAGAGAGAGATAGAGATAGATAGATAGATAGAGAGAGAGAGAGAGAGAGAGAGAGAGAGAGAGAGAGAGAGAAAGTGTTTTACTGGTCTTGCTTGTTCAAGTAATTCAAAGAAGGAATGCATAAGAAGGATGTCCTCAAAATGAATGAAGCCTTGCCCTCGACATCCCCCCCCCCCCCCCCCAACACACACACACACACTTTATTTTGATTAAATTCCCCTGCATTTAAAATGATTGTGCAAAATGAAAATTGCAGAGAAATATTGCATTGTATGAAAATTTATCGAAATGACACAGGCTACAAATATGCCAAAGCCATTACTAGAACTCATTATGAAGTAATAGTTCTTCTGTCTCCATTAAAGTAAAAAGTGGACATGACCTCACTGCCAGCTCTGAAAGGTCAGTGGGAAGTGAAGGTTGCCGTAGCTACCGTTGTCTGGTTGTGTTCCGTTTTACACCACTGACTTGGCCCAAGCTACAGTGAGCTATATGGGGCATCATTACTGTGCCGTCAGATCATAATAAAGCCCGGTGGGCCTGCAGACAAGCTCATTAGGACAGGTTTAACTGCTGCAAGGGTTCGAGGGTCTTACCAGCAGACATCCTGAAGGTCAGTGTTCACTTCCAGTGTCTGTGAGGTTGGGTTAAAAGTCCTCTACCTCCACTGGTTAATGAGTGAGTGCTTTATTGAATCTCTTGCAGCACTGACGGAATGTTGCGTAACAACTGGCGAACAGACAGATTTGCATCAGTACCTTCACTACACTTCAGAAATACTGAGTCTTCCATTGGGTGGTGTTCAAATGTGTTCTGTTAGTGTAAAGATGTGCACTGTACTACAACTAGATAGTATAAATATGTGTGATGAAAATCACCCAATCAGTACTACTTCCTCCATTCCCTTCTCGTCCTTCAATTTGTTACTCTCTTGTTATTCAGGTTTGCTTCCACACCTAACATGTCACAATATATACGGGCTTGAACGCCCACAGGGACACGGGTTCGAATCTGACCCGAGGTCATTCCAGATCCCACTCCCCACCTCTCCTCTCCCTCTCATTTCCTGTCCAAACCTTCACTGTCCTATCCGATTAAAGGCAAAAAGCCCCCAAAAAAATCTTAAAAAAAAAAAAAAATTGTTGGTGGGGTGTGGTTCACTGTATTTCATGGTATTAAATCTTATTTCTAAACGTGATGCGGTTCATTGTCCTCTCCGTACAGCCACTATAGCCTGAAGTAGTTCAGCTTCATCTAAGTTGGTGGTATGAAGTGTGTGAGATAACGTCCCATAATGTATGCGAGGAGAGAAACACAGCATATGCTTGGCATTAACTACCATCCAAACCCTGCTGCTCTCCAGCGGCGGTGGCTCTCTTTGATGTGACACATGGGGAGTCGATCCCGCTGCAGACTAACAGGCATATCCAAACAAAGGATGGAGCTCAGAATGACAGACATTTTGGTGGATTCTACATGACAATATCAGGTGCTGGCTGGTGTTCAGCCATGTTTTTGATGCGCTGGCTGTTGGTCTCCTGTTCTAATGTTCTTGCAATGTTGCATCAGGACGTGAAAGACTGACAGGGGGAGTAATGTAGGAATTATATGTATTTATCTTTTATCTGTTTCTTCCATAGCAAAGTCCAGTTCAGAAAAAAACCCTCTTTTTAGACCATCAAAGGAATCTTAGAGGCTGGCAACATGGTTATATCTCTTTCTTTTTCATCCAAATCCTTCTGCCGAGACCCATGGCTGTCCAAAAGAACAGACTCGGAGCCAAAACTGACAGCAGCAGCGCAGGCTCGAGCACACAACACCGTCTGCTTCGCTCCTACCATTTGAGAGGCTCTCTTCACACCTTCTCACAGTCACAAACATTCCCTAGATTATGGACACCCAAGAGTATCCTCTGGGGAGACTACAAGCCTGTCAACTCTCTCTCTCTTCCCGGAGGGAGCTGGAGCAAACAGCTAAAATGACAGGTAAACTAGCCAAGCTCCCTGACAGAGGAGGTGTGGAAGCGAAAGAAAGGAATACAGAAGTGGACAGAAGGAGAGGGAGAGAAAGCAACATTCTATACATAGCCCCATTCTTTGGGCAACAACTATGTGCTCCTGGAATGATCAAACTATACTATATATGTCATAAATTACTGCTTTATGAATGTATCTGTTTTTATGAATGTTTTTTAGTACTACTTAAGATATCTGATAGATTAAAATGTTATTTTATTATTCACAAATGTATCAATTTGTTCATTTACTCACATGGTTAATGATTCTGCAACGCCTGTGGTTGAAGCTTATGCAATGGATATGAAATATTCAGTGAATGTTTTTCAATGACCTATTATCGCATAATGGTCTAAACCCTATCCCCAGCGGTTTTTGTGATGCTAAAATTCAATTAATAAGCATCAATGAGCATTGAAGACCAGGCCATCTGCTGCACATTACTGTATCAGAACCGATTGCAGATTCAGAACTGGGTAGAGGTGCCATTCATTAACCCTTTGAGAACACAGGCTCCTTTATTTCAGGAGAAGGCTGAAATAAAGAAAGCTGCCCACTGCTCCTGAGATCCTGGAGGAAGGACAGTCCGGGATGGGATAAATGCAGAAGACCTCAGGCCTGCGTGTGTGTGTGTGTCCTTTGTCGCCTCCATGTATTCACGTGTGTTGCAGTGTGCAGTGTGTCGCTTGTGCGATTAAAGTCTGACAATTATTATTCTCTCAGCTCCCAACTTTGGCATATATTGAGTAAATGTAAAACTCAAAGGTATATATTGAGTAAATGTAAAACTCAAAGGCATATATTGAGTAAATGTGAAACTCAAAGGCATTGAGTAAATGTCAAACTCAAAGGGATATATTGAGTAAAACTCAAAGGTATATATTGAGTAAATGTAAAACTCAAAGGTATATATTGAGTAAATGTGAAACTCAAAGGCATATTTAACTCAGTTTGGCTATTTGTATCTGGATGCTAGATGACAGCCGGTGGCCACGTTTCATTTGGCTGAAAGGTGGCATTTTGAATCATGTCATGAGGAACCATCCACAACATGGTTCCTGTCCTTCCTCGTGCCTGTTGGAATGAGATAGGGACATTTCTTCCTTTGAGCTCTCCTGACGACTCAACATCCAGAGTCAACCAATCAAAGGTCATCATGTCTGTGGATTGTATCAAAGCCCCAATATGGAGCCATTACCTTAATGGCAGACGCTGAAGCGTGTGAACTTTAAAAGTCACCAGTAGGAACTAACAGTTGTTAGTTAATCAGACTGAGTCACTGCTCTTTCTGTTTGGCAGAGCGGTTCTTTCGTTCCTTCCCAGGAGCTGTGTGACTGTGCTGGGCCTGTAACGCTAACCATGTCACAGGGGGAGCTCAATCTCAGTGTGGGTCTCTGTGTAGTTAAAAGGCCTTTAGCTCAATCTCAGTGTGGGTCTCTGTGTAGTTAAAAGGCCTTTAGAAAATGGACCTTCCTATAGACAGCACAGCAATGCTCCCTTTTAAATTCAAACCAATTCACGACCTGTCATTTTGAGTCCAGTGTAATGATAGGGCACTTTGACATAATGTATAGTGTAGAATTTCAGTCATTTTCAGGAAGTCATTTTCGCTTAGTGATTTGAATATGCAAAGGCCAAATGGCCAGTGATTCCCTCAGTTATACCATATTAGACTCTTTTGTACAGATGAAAATGAATATGACTTGACAGATATTCTCATATAAAAAGGCATTGGTATGAAGTAATATTGGCCTGTTAAAGTCATACTAGACTCATTAAAGTTAAGTCCAGTGGGTGTCAAGTTGCAGGTGTGGTGTATATCTTTCATCGTTTATTTAGGGCTGAATTGATTTTGGAATCACACAGACAGGGTGCTGTAAGATGACACGCTTGGAATTCTCCCGCTCCAGCCTTCTTAGAAGCCGCGTACACACCTACCATATTAGTGGACGTGAATTAAATATCTAAGGATGGGCAGATACACACTTACACACTCTCTCTCTCTCTCACACACACACACACACACACACACACACACACACACACACACACACACACACACACACACAGACACACACACACACATATGCACACAGATATACACAGAAGCAATACATGTCAAATGTAACCACATTATATTAGACTGTTAAGAATCACAAGATTTGGTGCAACGCGGACGACTCAAATAGACTGTTAAGATAACAAGGACATTAACTAACTTGATGGTGTACTAGTTAGTGTTCTCATAGTGTTTTGATCTGATCACTTGTCTTGGGTTTTAAAATGTTTGCCATGTGCTTAGCTTTCATGTTTCAGTGAGGCGTATACATGGAGCATAAATTAAACATAAATCCTCAAAGAACTAGCCAGTGCCATTTTAGGATTTGTCCCTGTAAGAATACTCATCTTTTGAGTATCAAGTCAAACTGCAATGAAGCCTTTTTTACATTTTTATATTTATATTTGAAGATTTTAAGGTGAAATCATATTTTGCACCAGTTCAGATGATTCTACAAAGATAATTCCAAGATATACAGAGGGCCCCATAACAAGGCTTTCCCTCCTACTGTGACACAGGCGTTCCATCCTACTGTGACACGGGCGTTCCATTCTACTGTGACACTGGCCCCATAACAAGGCATTCCCTCCTACTGTGACACGGGCGTTCCCTCCGACTGTGACACAGGAATAATTGAGATGGTTCTAACCAGCCCATTCCCAGACAATACAGGAGCAAGTTAAGCAATCAGGTTCATTAAATGAGCCACTGGAGCAGAGAGATGCAAAATCATGAGGAGATTTAGCACTTTAGCACACATCAGACCCTGCCAAGACCACTTTCTCCCAGTCTCCAAATATTAAAGGTCTGAGCCAATAATACTGGGATACTCCCTTTTTTAATTTTTTTTTTTTTATTCTATTATTTTACATTTATATTATCTCTGACTGAACCATGTGTGAAAGCTACAATTATGCTCTTCCCTTCTCTCTATATCATATTGTGCTATGTGATGGAGAGGCCATATTACTCGTAGTTCTCTTTAGGTGCCTGAGGTGACCAGGGTTTGTATTCTAGTTTCTTCCCTTATCCTGAGCTGGGTTCGTAATCCTGGGGGGCTCTCCCACCGCCAACGCCTTCCCTTACCCTAAAATGGGTTAACACCCAATCACTACCTTTACCCTTAGGTGCCTGAGGTGACCCTGAGGTGACCCTAACCCTAATCCTGAGGGGGTCAGCCCCCCAACCCCCACCTCTCACACTGGATAGCTTGTGGTATTCCATAGTGTAGCGAAACTGATGTTCAGATAATTGCCATTGTTTGTTGTGTGTGTATGACCCTTTACTTACATTATCTTGTTAATAGTAACCGTATGAGGACACTGTATACCCAATAAGCTGTTCTACAACCAATATTTTGAATGTTTAGGAAGATTATGTAGACCAACCAAAACAAAAAAAACAACAGATTTTCAGACGTGCCCTAGTGTGCCATACCTGAACTCTGGCGCCAAGTTAGCCCTCAAGCCGTAGAAACCCGCCGACAAGGTGAGGAGCCAGAAAGGAACAAAGTTTCCGCCCTCACACTCCAGGTACGGGGCAGACCACTTGATCTGATCTTTGTCAAGAACATAGCTCTCCTGAGCGGCTCGGCCATCCCTGCTCGCCCACCCACGGAAAATGTGTGGCTTTTTTCGGTCCCTAAATTCGTTGTACCACTCTGAATCCGGCGCTTTGTTTCTAAGGCGATGGGCGGCAGATGATGAAAGGTCCTGGAGAACTATCTCCTTGTCTCTTCTGGTTGCTTGCAGAAAGACGTGAGGGCCAGGTGTGGGCGACTCCGCATGGAAAGTAACCACTGCCCTGTGGATTTTGGAGTCTCCCTCCAGCATGCTCCTGACCAGCGCATGGTACCACTGAATGTCGCGCCTTACCGTCTGCTCTCTCGACCTGTTCGCTTGTAGAAGCATATTCAGGAAGTTGGTGGCATGCGCCATGGTGTCCAAAACACTGTGGAGCGAGTAGTGCGAGGCCACCTGGGAGCCACCGCGCAGGCTGCTTAACTCGTACCGCCGTGAGCAGTTCACATGTTCCAGCGTCTCAGAGTCTCCCGTGTGGAGGAAAGCGGTCACCACCCTGGGCAGGTCCTCCTCAATTTTGTGTGCGACCACCGCGCGCTCAGTGACGGGCTTGTTAAACAGAGTTGGGTGGTATTGAGGGTCACGATTGTTCGGAGTGCTGAGCAGAGGATATCTTGTCCTGGTCTCCGAATCTTTGTCATTTTCAGACCATTCCACGTATCCATAATTAGAACTGAAAGCAAATCCTATTCGTAGGAGCAGGTATATCAGGAAAATACCCATACCGTTGTTCCTTCGTGCCAGATAGAAATACAGATTTAGTTTACATCCAGTCTGTTGGGCTCACCGTACCTGACATTAGCAGAACTTCGGATCTTTTTCAACGGACTCGGTAATCTCTGGATAAAAGTTGGTGGACATCAGCCGCCCATGCGTTCCACTTGCATATAATTGATAGTATTGAAACGGATCGAGTCGCTTACATGCTTCCCACTGT
Source organism: Clupea harengus (assembly GCF_900700415.2). Lineage (NCBI taxonomy): Eukaryota > Metazoa > Chordata > Actinopteri > Clupeiformes > Clupeidae > Clupea > Clupea harengus. The sequence goes on from NC_045176.1 coordinate 5,981,052, forward strand.
CGTCTTTTAAATGCCTCTGGAGTTTAGTCGCATCATTTACCATTGACGGTCTTGTTCCTTCTTCTGCTGTATATTACCAGATGTTACCAATCAGACGCTTCCACCGAAAGAATGCGTTGCAATTCACTAAACCACTGCCTGATTGCCTGCACACCGTACCTTCGCAAACACTGTGATGACAGATCACACGAGAACCTCAGAGAGAGCTGGAATGCTCTCGTATTCAGTTTCTTTATGGTATACGCCAGGACAGCTCACAAATCGTAGACTTCTCTATGGCCATTTCTTCCGTCAATCACGAAACAGGGTGGATGTAAGGTGGGGAGAAGAAGGGGAGCTGTCCAGTGCTGAATGAAGCGCCAAGGGTGGTCAAGGAAGATATATTAATTAGATTTGTTATCCTGTCGATATCTAGAAACAAAGTGATACTAAATATAATTCATAGAATGTATACTTTCCTGTCGTTTCCATGTCAGATTGCTCTGGTGTGTAAACAGCAATGACGCATCAAAAGTAGAATGTTGAAATGTACAATCAGCCGATCTAGTTTTTTTTCCATTTAATTTCGCCACGTGATCTCTGTTTTTTGGTTATTTTCAAAAATTCTTTACGATAAGTAATATAGCTTTACTTCTTATTTCCGTCATCCTAAGACATCGAAGGACAGGCTGTGTATAGCCTAGTGTATTATGGCTGATGAAGCCCATCACCTGCAATAGCCAAGTCAAACTCCTGCCAACTAATTCACTGGCCCTTTCGTTCTTCTCATACTGTAAAGACAGTACACAAACATCACAGTGTCAGGTAGCCATTTTCCCCATCCTTACCCCCACCCTCCTCTCAAGTAGCAACGCCTTATGTGACCTGATGAATATTTCAGACATATTCATATTTGGAACTTCATCAACATTCTTTACAAGCTGGGCTGCCGAGGCAATAACTGAAGCACTTCAGTGCAGCCTCTCTTTTAAATGTTGTCACAGTGCTATATTTAATTGATGAGGTTTTGTTTTGGATTTTCAATTTTAGGGCACAAACCATGATCTTTTCAGTCATAAGCATACATTATAAAAAAAAAAATTCTTTTTTTTTTACATTTACATTTACATTCATGTGAATTTCTCATGCAAATGCATTTGATTTCTGGTGGGAACTCAGTTTAATCTATACAGTAGGATTAGTACAACATACTGTATATTCCTCATTCAATTCAATGTTATTTATAAAGTACCAATAACAATTTAAAATGGCTCCAGTCGCTGCACAGAGCCCTGAGCCTGAACCCCCTACGGCAAGCACTAAGGAGACGGGGGCCAAGGAGAAACTCCCTTTTAACAGGAAGAAGCCTTGAGCAGAACCTCAGCTCAAAGGGGGGACCCATCTACTTGGGGATGGCTGGGTAGAGAGAGATAGAGATAGAAAAGGGGTGGGCGGGGGCAGAAGAGTAGGGAGGAGAGAAGGAGAAGAGAGAATCAGGAGCAAGCAGATGGATTTATAAACGTATCAGAGGATGGAACATATTAGCACACATGTGGCATGTGTACATGATACATACATGATTACACGAAAGGTATATATATATACATGAAATATACAGAATTAATAGTGGATAAAAATGGAGAGAGCCCGTATTCAAAATATTGACTGTAGAACAGCTAAGTGGGTCCTCATAAGGTTACTTTTATAAGGATAAGCGGAGAAATAAGCAAGATGCCAATGATGGCATTTGTTTATTTTATGGGTAAATAGGCTGTCACATAGTATGTATTAGTATGTATTAGTATGGATTTTTAAAGAGTAGACTTTTGTGCATAATAGTTTGGTGGGAGTGGGCAGCTGTAAGCAGAGGGTTTCTGCAGGTAGACTGCACCAGCATCCCACAGTGGAGATAGTCTAGACTAGGAGGAGGGGTGGGGGGTGGGGGGTGATCCCCTCTGGAGTACGAACCCAGATTAGGGTTAGGGAAGAAACTGGGATACAAACCCAAAGAGAACAACAAGTACCATGACCACTTCATCCCTATCAACGACATAGTACAATATGATACATAAAGAGAGGAAGGGGTAGAAGGGGAAGGGGATGTTGTCTGGCATGATCATTTTAAATATTAGTTAATCAGGAACACAGGAAAAGATGTTTCATTCCTTGTGCTATTTATTGGGGACTTCCCAGGTTTGGGTTAGATTAAGTTCCCAGGTTTGGGTGAAGACAGACTGCATTCCAACCGCTCCTTGACTGCTGTATCTGTGTCAATGCCACTGGTAGATATGGGGCTTTAATCACCACACTGACCTCCCCAAGGAGAAAGAGGCTAGCCTGTCTGGGCAAGACATAAAAAAAGCCTCCAAAAAGTGACTGGTGTTATCTCACACATCCCCCACAGTCTCATCCCCACAGTAGAGCCAGAGGGTGAGAGGGTGTGCGACAATTTGTGAATCATGACTACATCCACGTACACAGAAGGCTCAGCAGTGGTGTCTATAGGATGCAGTAAAGAGGAAAGTTTTTAGTCTAGACTTAAAGGACGAAAGGGTGTTTGTTTCTCAGATGGAGACAGGAAGATTATTACACAGGATGGGGGCTTGATAGCAGAAGGCTCTTCCGCCTGTTGTGCTTTTTGATTCTCTTTACAAGATGACCTGCGCCCTGGGAACGAAGGGTTCTAGCTGGGCAGTATGGGACAATGAAGTCCTTGAGGTAATCTGGAGCTAGGTCATTTAGAGCTTTGTATGTTAGAAGCTATACTCAGCAGACATACACCAGTGAGGGTTACTTTCGTGGAATGTCAGAAATACAAACGTCTTCGTACTGCTGGAGGATGCACCCTCTGCTGATCAATAATTGTACCTGTGATATGTCTGAAGTGATTAGATCTCCTCCGGTACTGTTTGAGAGGAGGTATTCAGCACATGTGGAGCTTTACTGATCAGCGATCAGTGAGCATGTGGCTCTAGATTCCCCTCGCATCACCTCTAAATAAACAGGAAGAGTATTATCATTAACTCTCACTGGCCACATCCATGGGTACCCTTTTCTATACCGCCCGAGACAGTGTGTGTGTGTATCGTGTGATACCTTTGACTAATAAGTAGCTGCTGTGGCTACAAAGTGAAGTAATCAGCCACAGTCTCCGATATGGTGTGATGAGATGGTAGTGTTTTAGTGGCGCTGTTAACATTGGCATTTCTAAATGCCAACTATAGTGTTGACATGACATGGTGACAGTTTACTTCACCTCAGAGATAATACAAATATGTATTTATATATTTGTATTTATTTAGTAATACAAAGTATTTGTTAAGTAAGTATATTTAGCTCAAGAGTGTATTTGCAAAGTAAGTATACAGTATTTACCTAGTGTATTTTCACTAGAATATTTTTGCTTGCATATCTGTAATACAATAACCTCTGTGTCACACACACACACACACACACACACACACACACACACACACACACACACACACACACACACACACACACACACACACACACACACACACACATAAATCCTCCCTGTGTACATTTCTGGTCCTCCAGAGATTACCGCTCATACATCCACTCTTGCCTCAGCATGTGGAGGATGGCACTGTCCTGACAAACCCGAACAACCAACACCTCCTGCCTTTCTACACCTCCTTTGAAATTCATGCAGTGCAGACAGCCTCCTGCTGTGTTCAATCACACCGCCACAAAGATAAAGTGCCACTTTTCTCACAGAGATCAAATGGATCTCATTAAAAGGACAAAGGACAGCACGAGTTGTTAATGTCACAGGGGTGAGGTTAAAGATGAGTGAAAGATCTGTGTTATGCCTTCTTTCTCCTCAAGGTGAACCAAAAACGAGAACATGAATGTACAAAGCTTAAGTCAGACTGAAGTCAGAGTCGAGTGAAATCTGTGAGCAAATTCATATTCTGATGATCTTGTTAGGATTTATTATTTATTTCTGGTTGGCTCTGGGTTCATGTCTGTACTTCTATCTTAAATTTAAAACTGTACCTCATCAGACCTTTTACAAATTGAGTTACAGTTAAAATTGAGTTTTCAAATGAACCCAAACCATGCAAACATGCTTTACACTATTTTTATTATAGGTTGTTTTAACTATGTTTTTTTAACTATGTTTTTACTGTAGAGTGCGCTATAAATTAAATAATAATAATAATAATAATTATTATTATTATAAACAAACAGATTATTTGGGAAAGCACAGCGTGTGCAACACCACACAGGTCTCACCTATCTGACCTGCGTGTACAGGTCTGCATTTGAATCAGGCAGAGCATTCACACATCCACCTTAAACATCATGCCATTACCTTTTGGGTCTTTTCCAGATCTCGTACCACTATATCTATTGAACTGTTCCTATAAGCAGAACATTGGCTTCGTGTGCCTGTGGTGAGAAATGCACCTAACTTGAGAGCAGGTGGCCCTGAAGTTCTGCTTGCAGGGATCAGTCTTGGTAGAGCTGACATCTGTTAGGCTGTCGAGATGGCTGAGTGTGAACTCGCAGGCGTCATCTGCATGGGATCATTATTCCCTGGAGGCCTGAGAGTGTTGACAATTCCACACATTTGCATCCTTACTTACACACACACACACCGAAACACACACACACACACACACACACACACACACACACACACACACACTCACACACACACACACACACACACACACAAAGCTAGACAGAGCCCTCCTCACCATCACTTATTGGATCAAGCCAACAGCCTGAGAGAAGAATGCAGTGTTCAAAGTCAGATGCCACAAAGGACTTGGGAATAAATGAGATTCAGTGAAATGGGCTGTATTGAGTATGTGCACAACTCGTTAATTTTCTGCCAATGTATTGCCATGTTATGTGTGACAGAGTAGGTCACTTTATGTCTTGACAGCACATTGGATTTGGTACCTTTTATGCTGTGACTTCAAACAAGGTTTTACTAACATGCCTCCTGTCGTGTGAAAAGTAATTGAAATGAATCTCTTTGGAAGGCAGGCAGGAGTTTTTACATAATATTTAGATACATCAGAACCATAAGCCCAAAGACGGTACCACCAGACTGCTTTGTTTTGCAAATGAATATTACTCAGATCTGTATTTGTGTTTTTATTCTCTCTGTCTTTTTCTTTCTTTCATTTCAGCCTACATCCTTATTTGTCAAACCTTCAAATGAAACTATTCAATGAGAAACACAGCTTTATACTCTCCCAGCTCAGCTCAGCTCAGCAAGTGGGTGAGCTGGAGCCTCTCTGGGTTCCATTAATTAGCCAAGTTTAATGTCAGCGAGGGGAATCTTTAATATCGGCTCCATCATTTGATGAATTTTGGATGGCAGGGAAGCCATCAGTCAGCCACACAGTTTAAACCAGCTCTGGTGAATGGTGGGATAGCACTGTTCTAAAAATAACTCACTAGTGTGTGTGTGTGTGTGTGTGTGTGTGAGAGAGAGAGAGAGAGAGAGAGAGAGAGAGAGAGAGAAAGAGGAAGCTCCTACTGAGATTTTCAAGGATAAATGAGGTCTTCTTTACTCAATTCCAAAACAGTTATTTAGCCTCTTCAGGATCTTTATGGTGCTGCAGGATTGTTTCACAGAAGAAAATAAATCCATCACAATCTCCTAGCTGGTTCCAAAGCTATTTGTTTTTTTTCCAGCTCAGCCATGTTGCCTACAATGTTGATCTGAGTTGATTTGAGTTATTCAATCAAACTATTTAATCCGTATTAGTGCACTATTTAGAATGCCACCATTATATATGACGCCTACATTCTGTTGTAAGGAGAAAAGTTGGAAAAAATAACTGCTAAATGAATGTTTGGATGAATGAAATGAATGAATGTGTTTGTGTAAAAAAAGGAATGACAGATGCGACTGTTATAAAATACATTTAATTCATGCTAGTCAGGTGACCCTTGATCTAAGCGTCTAAAAGCATGGAAGTTGAAGATGAAGATAATATTGAAATAACCATTTCATGATTAATAAATAAAATAGCAATTCGTCCCTGCCTCTAAATATGAGTCATATTAGAAATATTTTAGTTATATTTCAAACAAATCTGTAGTAATCACTTCATCTGATTCTTACTAATTTAAATGTTGTCCACATGAAGAAAAGCACTACCCTCAGGTAAAAGTACTACCAAAGATTTCCCACCTCAGTCCTCTCTGGTACTAGGCCACTATCTTACCGCTGCAGCTGAAGACCACTGTCACAGCGACTGTTCCCATGACAACAAGTAAAGGGGAAAAAAAAAAAAAAAAAGCTGCCAGCAACAAGAAGAGGCACAGCTACCATGAAAAACCTGAGAAACAGTTGTTATCGCACCTATATGTGTTAAAGCATTAGTTTGATGTTTTAGAAATGAAACTTACTTATATATATATCTCCAAGATGTGTGTGTTAGGTCATAGGTCTGTTTTTATCTGCAGGACAGAACTGCACTATGAGTCAATATCATGCCATCTAGTGGGCTTTTGTTGCACCTACACAAACCGTTGCACTGTTCTGTCGACTGTTCTGTCGACTGATCATTTTTGCAGGGCGTTATTTTAAGCAGGTCATGCTAGTTCATCTCAAAATCAAGGCAAAATAAAGACTACTACTAAAGAAATATTGGTCCCATCTTAAGGTCTTTAAAGTGTCTCGACTGTCCTTCAAGTGTCTGGTTGTATCAGTGCTCATTGGTGCCTACAATTTGTAATCTTTAAACTGTTTTCAAGTCTTGGTCTCAAACTCTTAAGACGTGGGCCTATACTGTTTATCAATACATGCTCAGAGTAGAGGGCATTAGATAGGCCTAGATGCTGACGGACCCTCTCCGGCGTCGTCACCATGCTCGGCCTGAACAGTACAACGTATTGTTTCAGGGTGCACTGAACTGAAAACACACATTCATTCAGAAGAATAGCCAACTGTGCAACGGCCAACCACCACATCTAAAGAATATCACGCTACTGCTTATCGTTTCTTTTAGGCATAATCAAAAGAAACTGTTGAAACGTAGGCTATAGGCTATAGTTTGTATAACTGCAAGTCTAATTAATCCCAGTTCAATCAGGCTAATATGGTGGCCGTCTGTTCTTAGGGACATGTTCATAACCACAGTTAACCCATAATTTGGGCAATTAAGTATGTAATTGATTTGTTCCGAAAATTGGTTTTGAGTTACCAAGAACTGCCTTTCTTGGAATAGAACCTTTCTTTCACTCTTTGTAGCGCCACTCCTCCCCACAAACTCTCTGCCCTCGACAGGCACCCTGCTTAGAGAGGACCCCCATTCTTCGGCGCCGCGGAGGAATGTCAAACTAGGAGGAAAACCAACATGGCAGACGGTCGCGTAATGAAATCGTTGGAGAGGGATGGTGGCATCGTGGTAACTATGAGAGGAGAATTGAGTTAATTAACTTATCTCGACCAGGCTTTCGTGAATGCCTTTTTGTCTAATGCTGGAAAGTGTTTCCCTGGACACAAGAATTTGAACAAACTTTCTGCAGCAAAACTTCTCGCAGCTCTAGGTAGCACATTTCGCTAGGCATAAGGCGTCCTTTGAAACGTTTACCCTTATCCTGATGCTAATGCAATATGTCTTAAAACACTACTTTAATGTCCAGTGGGCAGATTTAAAAGACAAACTCAAAGAAGCCTAAATGTAGACTAAGTGGATTCACGTACAAGATCTGATTTCTGCATTAGCCCTAGGCATCATGTATACACACTCACACACACATAGGTATCGCCTTAATTTAAATATCTACCTCTGCCGCTCATTATGAACAAAAACAGTTATTTTTGTTGTAGTCTACAAGAAGTGTGCAGAAGCTGTCCTCTACAACTGTGCAATACTCCCACACAGATCAGAGATGATTGGCCAGGCTACGGTTTGGATCTGTTTACCTACCCAGAGCGCTATTCTGGAGACCTGGAGTGTGTTTACATTCCCCATGGGGTTATCATGGACCGGTAATGACCCTGTCTGTCTGTATGTGTGTCTGTCTGTCTGTCTGTCATGCTATGGTGGTCGATGAGATCTGCACTTAATACAAAAATACCAACTCGGCAAGAGAAACGTCACTAGTGCAAAGACAAAACGTAGATATGGTGTAGTGGTCCTGTTATATTTTTCCATACCATATGTCATGAACAGAGACATACACAACAGTACAAATAACAGTTTGGAAAAACAGTAAAAAAAAATAATAATTTGGTTTGTTTTTTTTACAGTTTTTTTTATACCTAAAGTGTGTCCCCACTTTAAATTGCCTGCATTGCACTTAATTATTTATTTACAATGTGGAGTTGTTATAGAAGTGCATGTTGCACTTAATTATAATGTTTAAGTGTTAGCTAATGGAAGGTGAAGGTACAGATATATCAGCAGTAGATAGGTGGTGGAGAGACAGATTTTCATGCCTCTGTGAAGCAGCAGCTGAATTAAACCAGGTGAGAGCTTTGGCAGTGGGAGGGCTGGATGTCGAAGGTGTGGGCCAGATCGGCAGGGTGCTGAGGTGGAGGAATGCAGTAGTGTTCAGAAGTATAATGCAGTTTGTGTTCAGTTTTGCTCTAACGTTGTAATGTTAGATATCCTTTTTATGCTGGTGAAGTGTTAAGGTGTGATTTTGGGTGAACCATGTCCTCATGAAGCCTGTTTTATTTTTTAAATGTCTGTTAACAACCACTCCTTCTCCATTTAGAGACATTGTGCAGTTCCAAATTGCCTTGCCCTGCATACTTCACATGTCCATGTCTCAACATAGTTGTTGGCTCTTGACAGGACAGAAAGGTTAGCGAGGAACATCATGGACGACCTGGGCGACCATGACATTGTAGTGCTGTGTGTGCTGAAGGGGGGCTTCCAGTTCTGCGCTGACCTGCTGGAGTGCATCAAAGCCTTGAACCGAAACTCCAACAAGTCTCTGCCCATGAGGGTGGACTTCATTCGCCTCAAGAGCTACCTGGTGAGTTCTGACCTTGTGGTGGGCTGTACCACACACACACACACACACACACACACACACACACACACACACACACACACACACACACACACAATTTCCTTTGATGTTGTTAATACCCACTATGAATGTATATGCACTGCTCTAATTTGTTATATCCAGGAGGGGGCAGTGTTGTATCTTCTATGGGCTTGTGTATTTGACTGGTCAAATAATAAAAATGTGTGCATGGAGACTAGAGTTTAAATTGCCACTGCGCTGGTGAAGTAAGATGAATCTCTCCCTGATAACTGGGGAAACACTGGGTTCAGTCATTGAGTGTTTGTAGTGTTGCTCCTCTGTTTTTACTAGAATGACCAGTCCACGCCAGACCTCCACATAGTTGGTGGGGAAGACCTCTCTGTGCTAAACGGCAAGGTAAGAACTGAGAGTAAGACCTGGCTGATGTATTGTCATATCACACACACATTAGCATGATGGCTAACACCTAAATTGCACCTCGACAAAAGGGTGAAATGATATGAAAACATATAAAACGACGGGAGAATGTAATAATAACGAAGATCACGGACGCTCTCAATGTAGGTTTCACACGAAGCTTAACTTTGTGTCAAGGGACGGTGTCTGTTGTGCTGCTGTCTGCTTGATTTATCACAAGAGGGAGTGTTTTTACTCACACCCTCACCTTCAGGCCAAATGGAGCCATTTGAGGAGAGGCTGGCAGAAAAGCTCTGCCAGAAAGATTTATACGATCACACGTCAGAGCGCTTTGCAAAACCGCTTGATTCTAAGGAGAACTTGTGTCCAGGAATTAGGTAGGCATTAAACCATGAATCCTGATGGACAAAATTCTTAAAAAGTCTGATTTGAATGTGAACAATGTGCTTTTTTTTGTTGTATTTTTGGGCTTTTTACCTTTAATTGGACAGGATATTGAAGAGAGGCAGGAAATGAGTGGAAGAGAAATTGGGAGTGGGATCAGGAAATGACCACGAGCCGGACTCGAGCGTATGTCCCCTTGGGCGCTCAGACCCATGGTCGGGATGCTACCGCTGGCACCACAGCTCTTCCCACAGATCTATGTTTTAATGGTCACACCGGCTGCAACTCAGTTCAAACAAGCTCAACTGAGAACAAGGCAGAGAGTGGAAGAGTTTGTGATATTATGATGGACAGAAAGAAAGGCAGAACAATAGCAAGAAAGAGGGAGGGAAAAGGGAGGAGGAGGAGGAGTAGAGTATCTCCTTTGTACAGGAGCTGTGATAATGACACATTTCCACAATCAAAGCTTTCTTATCTGTGTTAGGGAAAGGAAGCGCCTCCTTGTTGTCAATATGTTTATTCAGTCAAAGGTTAGGTCAAGGGTGAAATACTGTTCAACTCTGATAAGAGCAGCACCACATACGTACATACATCTTTGTTCACATACATTAACATTAAAAAGCATTGATAGACTCTGAGAGATTGATTTAGAGGTATGTTAACCTGTGTGTTTGTGTGTGTGTGTCTGTCTGTGTGTGTGTGTGTTCCTGTTTGTACCTAAACTCTTGAGAATATTTCTTTGAGACTTAAGTACTGTTACAGACGTTTCCAAGTGTTTGTACTAAAGCTAAATGGATACCAAATCCAAACATAGTCGGCATGATCAGTTTATGACACAAACCCATCTACTGTTTTTTGAAGCATTACTCCCACGAGAAATTACTGCATTGTCCATCTGTGCAAAGGGCTTTTTAAAGGTTTTGCCAGTGTTGAGACGGCTATGAATCAATTTAATAAGGTTATGGATGTAGATGTGGCATGCTAGGTGTGTGGTCATTGAGAGAAGTTATACATTAGCCAGAAGTACTCATCCGAATCAAAGGTTTCCCCTCACTGAAGGGGCTTACCCTGGCTAATGCCTCAGTAATTGGATAACAATGCTAACCCATTTGCTCAGCCATTGCTTGTGCTGATGGTGTTATGAGGCTTACCTGTGTGTGCTGGGTTTCCATAGGGATTATCTGACCTCCTCAGGCCTAAGTGAATAGGAAACCTGCTTCAGTTATATAGTTATAATGCCATAATAGTCTGGGTGGTTTCTCTGTACACCAGGGCAGTTGTAATGAGACTTAAATTAGTGTTTACTCAGAACCTCTGCCCCCACAGCTGCCAGTGAGTAAGTAGTGGTTGGAGAGGAGCGGTCATGTTGAATTTCACAGTCAAGTAAGACTTTTTGGCTTGTGATGTACCTTGCACTGTATGCCACATTTTTTTCTGGAATAATCACCTTTACATCAGAGGTTAACTATTTCAGCATCAGATAAGTATGTGAATGGGCTGTATGCTATCTGTGAGTCATATGTGTTCATGGAAACAGTCGGAGTGACTGAGTTAGCGACTTGAGTTTGTCAGTTTCCTGGAACAGATAAGCTGTTCATGTTGGGAAATGTAGTACACTTCAGCTACTTAAAGGAACTTGGGCTTGACGATTAGCTCACAGTATATTTTTCTCTGTGATTATCATTTGGGGGCTTGTGTGCTGTGGAATGGGTGAGCTCAGTCAGTCGTGTGTTTCACACAAGGCCTCACCGCTGTGATACCTTCATCAATACAGATGGCGGTGATGAGAGATGTTAAAATAAGCAGTCGAGTCAAATAAACTGCCAAGAGTAGAACTCCTCTGTACAGGTTTTGTCCAACCGTGTGTGTGTGTGTGTGTGTGTGTGTGAGTGAGTGAGTGAGAGTGAGAGTAAGAGGAAGAGGGAGAGAGAGAGAGAGGGAGCACTTGGGAGCTCATAAACAAGTGTTTTTTTTATGAGACCTCAGTGCCCTGTCAGAAACACTAATCATTTGTTCACATTCCACCATGTGTAGTACAGTGCTGCCAGGGATTATGTGTGGTGTTTGCGTGGTGTTATAATTCCAGTTAGTCTGGACGGCTTTATTTTTCAGCTCACAGTTCGGTTGCAGGATGGAATGTCTCATGTACCATGAACAGCGTACAGTTGGCGAAGATTGTGGTGAAGTTGTGTAGACACGCTGTAACGATATTGTCAATGAAATCCACTTTTAGTCAATGACAGATGTTGGAATTGAACTACAGGATAGACTGGATAATATGTTGATGTTGTGTAGAGTGTGAATATACAGACTGGTAGACTGAGTTTGGTGGGGCTATTTTGAATCATTCTACTGACTCATTCTACTCTACCCACTACACATCTTAATGATTTACATGTTGTTTTCTTTCTTCTCGTCCACACAATGAAGAATGTCCTGATTGTGGAGGTGAGTCAGTGATTTTCATTTTTTTTTTTTTTTTTTTTGCATGAGCAAACATCTGTCCTTATTCTGTTCTCTAAGTTGGAACAACCTTAGAACGAGAATAACAAATCAAAAACAAGTCCAAAAACAAACAAAACATGCCATTTTTAAAACAGACCTTTCACCATGACAATGCTGTTTTTGAACAGTGGAACACATCTGGGCATTTCAACATGGACAAACCATAGAGGACGTGGCTAGTTATTTCAGCTGAAAAAAACCCCAAGACATTTTGCTAAATAGCACATCAGTGCTCGCAACAGTAATTGCACTTGGGCATCCAGTAGAGGTCTTGGCATTAGTTCATAGTACGGACATAAAAGCAAATTACTGTCAGTAAGAATACGTCAAAAGAAAGGAGACAGCACTTGCTTAGCCTTCAGAAGAGATTTGTGGCTTTCATGAAATCGAACTCCGACTAATGAAATGGCCTCTTTTTTATGCTCTCTGGTTGGGTCCATTCTGATCCTTATTAGAGTTGTGTCTTTCTGCAGTTCTGCATCATGCACACACCCTGTCTGTCCCCTGCTCTCAGCTAACCTATACTCCTTGTTCAGAAACCTGAACCCATTCATACCAATTAGACATAAACTAGGACACCATATTATCTATCATCTAATCGGAAAGAGTTAATCACAGCGCCAAATGTAGATAAAAACAACAACATTCTGATGAATAAAGTTTTATAGTGTATGCTTTAATCAAACTCTCTACATACCCTGAAAGGTTTCAGTTTTCAGAGAGTTTTGTTCAGCTCGTGTAGGATATGAGCATGAATCAGCTGATGGGATACTGTATTCCCAGCACAGAAAAAAGTTTTAGTTTTTGTGTGTGTGTCAGCGTATTAAAGGCATTGAGACTAAATAGTTTCCCCTGGCAGCTGACAAAAGGGGATGGCAGACAACAAGAGAGCATGCAGGGCCTGAGTGCCACGCCTTTGGGAAGCACATATCTCTCCTGGGTCAGGCTAGGGGCTGTCACACCCAGGTCACTCACTTCCAGCCCTTCATGTGGTGGAGAAGATTGAGCCGGTGTTGATTCACAGGATAGTATACACCCAAGGATATCCCCCCCCCCCCCCCCCCCCCCACACACACACACCCATCATACTCGTACACAGACTCGCAGGTTACACATCCAACCATAGAGACTTGTATAGGTCTCAGCACCTTATGCTATGCTATGAACCCTACAGCTCCATCTGGGAGAGTGAGGAATATCAAATGTCATCTATGTTTTTCAGCCAGTGTGTCTGGTCCTATATAGCTTTTGTAATGGCCTCTAACTTCTTGTGCAGGCTATAGTGGATACTGGAAAGACCATGAAGGCTCTCTTGAGTCATGTCGAAGCCTTCAAGCCCAAAATGATCAAAGTGGCCGGGTGAGTCCTCAAGTTCCGACGCTGAGAGATTACAGGCTAGTGATGTATGATTTGTGGACGTCACTGAGTCACTTCACCCATTCTGTCTAGACTGTGTGTGTGTGTGTGGGTGTGTGTGTGTGTGGAGGGAGTATGTATATGTATGACTCTATTTACTTTTGAATGAATGTATTTCTTTATTTTAGGCTACTGGTGAAGAGGGTACCAAATGGTTCTGGATGCCAACCAGACTGTATGTATGCAGCATGCTTATCTGGTTTGCTTGTAGGTGTTTGTGAGCAGGAGGATAAGCCTCTTCAAAAAGTTCATGGAAAATGTATTTTCTCTCTTTGTCTTTCTCGTTTTCTTAGATGTTGGCTTTGAGATACCTAATCGGTTTGTGGTTGGATACGCCTTGGACTACAACGAGTACTTCAGGGATCTCAATGTAAGTTTCTATTCTTGCATAAATGACTCCCCTTTTATCTTTATTTAGCATATTTCAAGCAATTATTCCATAAGAATTTCCTATGCTTGACTTGCTTGAGGCAGTTATTTAAATGACTTTTATAGTAGTAAGTGCCCATTTCTATCATGGAGATTTTGTGAGGGAGAGAGGTACCTAGAGAGATTTTGAATGAAGCCACACCACTCAAATGACCATTTTTCTGTTTCTGTGCCTGTTATGAAGACAAATGATATCCAGTACAGCTAACCCAGAGGACCCTAAACACAATGATCTAGTACTCTTGGTATCTCACTTGCTCAAACACCTTTAGACATGGTCACCCAGTGCAGTAATTACTGTCCGAGATGGTTATCTAAATTAGGGAACTTGAGGTGTTAATAAGCAGTGTTAACACTGTGATTACTAAATGAACATGCATTCTTAACCAACACAAGGTTAAGTGTAATAAAGTGGTATTTATAGGTTAAATTAGGTCAGTTTTTCTTATTGAGATCCTGGTGTTTTGATCCTGGAGCAGAACCACAGGCACAGCAGTTGTGGTCAGATTTCATGTCCGGGGTGTGAAGAGCTGTCTGTGTTTGTGTTGGTCTGCCTGCTCTGAACAGATGGGTTACGGTTCAGTTGGGTGCAGTATGCCTCTTACTGTTCAGGGGCCCCCGCTTGGTCTCTCTACCCCCCCCCCCCCTGCTTTATCACTTCATTTCTCAGTCTCAATATGGCCTTTCTTATTGTTATTGTTTGTGTTATGTGACACATACCCATAACCATGTTTCTCTTTTTCACCTTTTTTTTATACGGTCATTAAGTCACCCACTGAGGGGAACTCTCCCCCCCCCCCCCCCCCCCCCCACAGCCAGCATTATGTCAGTCCTCTAGGAGAAAAGAGGGCTGTTCCCACTGATACTTGGAACCAGGTGTCTCAACTCTAATTTCAATGAATTATGGGTCTTTTTTTTTTTTCTCTCTCCCTGCCTGCAGCACATTTGCGTGATCAGCGAGAGTGGGAAGCAGAAGTATAAGGTCTGACGGCATTCCCTGAACCACCCTCCACAGCGAGACTCAACAAGATCCCAAATAGTGGTAGATTGCACCGGTTGGAAGACACACACAGAGAGCTGCAATCGAGGTCTGCGTCAAAGAAGATGCTTGTTCTATTCTCTTAGAGTTCGGTTGGTGGCACTCCTGCAGCATAACAGAGAAAAACCACTCTGATCAGAATAGGCTGACTCTGAGTACAGTAAAGAGTATGCCGGGATAGGTCCATTACTTCTCATGGGACAATTGTGCTGAAATATTTTAATAATGGTCATAAGTATTTTGTTATCCCACTGAGCTGTTACTTAGATCCATATGACTTCACATAAAAACTAAGCTATGATATGATGCATCTGAGTTCCAAGTTCAGTAGTCTGGTCTTTGGTCTAAGTTTAAAAAAAAAAAAACATTAACTAACACCTCTCTTCATCCCAGGATAATTTGTGTAACTCAGTGGCACAGCTACTACCACAGTGTACAAAAGCTTTGCTTGCTTAGGCACGTGTTACCGAACACCTCATCCTTTCAACACCTCATCTTTGTATTTCCTCCATATTGTATGTTTCTTCTGTATGGAGGGACAATTTATCATACACTGGATCATCTGCGACTTCATTGTCAAGTTGATGTACATCACTGAAAGACATAATAAACATTGGACTCTATTTTCTTTTCCATTCAAACTGACTTGATTAGTCCCTTATCTATATCTGCTGGTGTGTGTGTGTGTTTCCGCGTGGGGGGGGTTCTGTATTTGTATATGTGGTTTTAAATTATGTATGATGTATCTACTGGTTTAGCATGTAAAGGAGTTATGTCCTGATTACGACTAAACATTTAAACTACTTCTGCACTGAGACATTTCATTTCAGATCATCCACACAGAGTTGTAACACAGTCGTTGCAAAGCCAAATCATACCGCTTTGGATTAAAATATAATAATTTTGTTCAATGATAGGACACTATATACATTTTGTGGAAAGAGGCCTTGGCTTGCAGTCACCCTTTAAAACGAGAAATGTTGTAAGCAACCAGGACATCTTCATCCACCTGACACATGACTCCAACGTTTGCACAGTAGGACAGGCTTTCAGTGTCCAAAGAAAAACAAACCAAGCTGTGGCTTGTTTGCGCCATCAGTTGTTTAAATTTGCCACTCTTGTTTAAAGTAGGAGCCTTTGTGCTCACTTAAACACAGCCAAAATGAACTCACTTTTGAGTTTTTATGAGAAAAACTTTTGAATATTAACACTGTATTTGACTTTTTAATGGTTTCAATATTCCAAATAGCTGTATTTGTCAGAATATCATGAATTTATTATGACAACAGATCACAGATGTGGTGAATCATGTTACACACAAAATGCATCTTTTCCTTTTGAATTGTTGAGATGAAAGCAGGTATTTTGTCAACTCTGAAACCCAGTTGCTAGGTTGGATCCTCTCTGGATCTTCGACTTATGTGCAGCTTGCAAGTCTGTTATTTCCAGCTAAGCTGGCAGCTGACATGTTCACTGGATTGGCCGTTCCCAGGAGAGTGTCCGATGTGCGCTCTGCGGCGTTCCCAGCCCGTCGGTGAGGAGAGGAACTCCCTGGGTAGGACTGCATTGTGAAAGTCCCAGGTCAGGATGACCCTGGAACAAAGGCCACCCAATCCCAGCAACAGGTGGCCCCTTCTGCCCTTGAATGAAAGGAACATTTGTTTGGGCCCCCCGATGAAACTGAACACTTTTTTAGAAATCTATGTGAGTGTGTGTGTGTTTTGTATCTATGTGTGAGAGTGTGCCTGCATATGTGTGTTGAGAATAGGATATCTTACTAACAATGCAAAAACGACTGTATTTAACCCAGTTTTTATCCCAGTTTCAGTTCAGCTTTTCCTCCTCAGTGGTCTAGGAAGTCTACCAAATTGAACCTCAGACAGTCATCTGTATAGGCAGCTGAAAAGGGAGCAGATCAAATTGGGTCTTGTCTAGTGTAATTCTGGGACAACAACAACAAATGATCCTGCGAGGGAAACTATCCTAGTCTCATTCAGCGAGTGAAAAAACATCACTGAACAATAATTAGGCCATCATACGCCTTGAAAGCAGACAGGGGAAGTACTGTGCTGGCTATTTCAGATTGTAGGCATAGCGTTCGGCCCACGGGCGGTTGCTCTCGGGGGGCAAACTGTGCGAATAGACATTCCTCGGCACTGCCAGCCACATGCCAAACTCTCCCCGACCCCTCTTTGAACTAAGGTGGCATGTGACTCCAGTAATCCAGCCAAACAGTTGTTGGACGTGAGAGAGTATGAGATAGAGTCAATGGCAAGAATAATGTGTTACACCTTTATATATATATAGGTTGTATGGTATATGAGTTCCCTTGTCAAGCCGAAGCAATGCTGATCATAAAACAATCTCACGTCAGCTTAATGTATACATTTAGGAGCACACATACACACATCTTGAGCACACATACATGGAAATAATGTCATGCTGGTAAAAAGTTTCTGACAAAATAACTGAATATTTACATTATCTTATAAAATTGCATATTATTAGCGTATTACCATTCTAGTAAACAACAAAAACAATACATAATGAAGATTGTAGGCTATTTTGAGAACAAAGTGCTGAACAAATTCTATAGATGACTAAACACATAATTTAATAAATAAATCATTAAGTTCCGTTAAAGTATCAGCAATAGAAAATATGTAAATATTAAATATAGAATTCACAGGATAATAACGTGCAAATTGCTGTTAACAAACCCACATTCTATATAACTAACAATATTATGAAAACTAGTATATTCAACATTAAACGTTGAACCACGCAGTAACAACTATTTCATTTCAAATATGTTACTTTTATTTAAAACGTATGTGGCCGTATACTTTACACATTTATTATAAAAAATGTTGTTTGCAAGAACGCCTTTAATTGGCTACATTTTAAACTTGGAAAGTTAGGTGCAATCTGATTGGTTAAGCTTGCCGCTGGAGAGAAGGAGGGTGGTGTTTCCAAGGATTTTGTGCTCCTGCTGCACAATTCCAACAGTGCGCGGCGCGTGTATTTTGAGATGGATCGGGGAATAAGAAAAACTTTTGCACCGTAAAAATAGCTTAGAAAACCTAAGCAGAATCAAAGCACCAAGGGATACTTCATTTTATGCCGACTTCTTTATAAAATTGAGGACTTTTGATAGTTTTCAATGGGCGTTTACCACTTTGCCACGGTGCTTTATTCCCAACAGGTAGGAGCGAGCAACCATTGTAACGATACCGAGGCATTTTTGTTGTGCTAGGTCGCTGCTACGCTAAGTTCGTATTGATTGAAATTTAATTTTTTTAAAGTCTTTGAAGTAGATGTCGTACTCACCTTAGTTTTCTTTTGATCTTGCGAGTGATTTAATGGGTTATTAACCCATCATGGGAAACAATCAACTGTAATTCAAGTGACGATTAGGACGGTGAACTATGGCTAGCTGGTGGCTAAGGCTTACAAGTCCATGAGTTTTAACCCGCACCCACTTCTCGACTGCTAATGTGCTGTTAAATACAAAACCGTTTGCTGCTTATGTAGTATCACGCAGGTGTGTGTGTTATTTCTCATGAAACAGTTCGGTAACAGTTGTTGGATAACTTTTGCGAACTTGAGCCTACCACAAGATTAAACGTTGTGGCTTTTGAAGTTTGTTTTTCACCGGTCGCTGTTGTAGCTAACCAGCTAGCGGGCTATCGTTATGCACCGTGCGTGGTTGTGGAACGCATAAGCCCGAGAACAACAGGGGATCTCACACGAAGCTCAGGAAAGCATGTGGCACTTGGGATCTATTCTAGCGTTTTTAAAGTACTCATCAAGTATCTTTATTTTGTGATTTCTAAAAGCAAATTGATATCCAGATAAATCATAAAAATGAACAGGAAAGTTTGGCAGAGTTTGAAGTTTTCGATTATGTTTTATTCTTCACAACAAACACCTCAACATGTCTGTTGTCTCGTTGCCGTATGAAGCCAGTCCGATAATTAATAATATGCCAGTTATTTCTGTAGCGTCTTGTCGGTTACAGCTGTAAAGTTCAATCGACTTGGAAAGTGATATAGCTTGATTATATCAACAAAATAATCAAGCTACACGATCCAAACATTGCAAGTTTAACTGTTACTTTTTTGCGTAGTTGATGCACGAGAGCAATAACATGTATCAAGAGTGGAATGTCAGTTCCTCCAGTTATTGTGTATTCACCTGTTTTTAACGCAGAGCTTGTTCGACAAGGATATGAAGACGGAACACGGAATGGATTAAACTCTGCCACTGAACCAACCGGGATTTGAATTTACTCCACTTTTCTTTGGGATATCACCTAAATGTGGGCTGCAGACAACTGTCGCCTTTTTCGCGAAGTTAAATGATGGCGACACATCGGATGGGGCCGAGCGACGAGGACGATGATGCAAGACTCTCAGCCAGACTGCCCATGGGCGAGGTAAGGCTTTTGTTTATTTTTTTTTATATCGCCATGTCTGGCTTGGTGTCAACAGTCGGTTAAAAAGAAAAAAAGCTTGGTGTGGAGTGTGTACTTCCAAACTTTCCATACAGATTGACTATTCTGAGATTATGACTCACTCAGGACAATTTCTTTGCCCCACAGCGGTAATGTTGTTAAGGAAAAAAAGTCCACGTCAACTTTGTTTGGTGTGTGGTACTCCCCCTTATCCGTAGACCTCACCAACTGTAGGCCTAGCTGACTGTAGACTAGTGAGACACGAGTTTCCCACGCAGTGGTGGTGACTGGCGAGACGGTAAACAATTTGTGGACTGAAATAGTCGAAGTCATTGATGGGTGATGTAGCCACAATTTTTGGTATATAATTAAAATGCGCCTGGACCTTTCACATATTTGATTACCAACCGAACAAGAGTTTGTCATGCCATATACCCTCGTTCACCCCATGGCAGTATGCATCCACCATATTGAGACAGTTTAATATGACATACTGCTTAGCGCACACAAGTGCAGAACAAGGGCAAAAGGGAAGCTAATTCTGTTTCCAAATGAAAATGTCATTCCTTGGATGGTGAAGGAAATTCTCTTGGTGGGGTGTTGCCTGTATCCAAGGGGGGCAAACTAAATAGTTTCAGGCATGGTGATGTACTGGTCCTCTTCAAAAGCCTGTCTGTTCATAACGTTTTAGTTTAGGACACAACAGCTGTGTACACACAGCCCTATTGTCATCTTTGATAAATGTCCGAAAGCTACATGGTCATTTTTTATATTTATTTTGTGTAGGTCTTTACAGGATGCTGAACTATGTCAATACATGACTACCATACAAGAGTTCATGTACATTTTTGACCGTAATCAGTGGTCATGAAACTGACATTTTCTCCCTACTTAACTGTAAATGGACACATGTGCAAATGCATGTTTATTTCGATGTCAAGTGTTTCAACTCCATTACATTGTAGTTGGAAATGCTTGAAGTCTGTGCCCTTCGTGCCGCCGCCAGTCAGGCTTCTGTACAGTCAGTCATGTAGCCCCCTCTCTCTCTCTCTCTCTAATGCGTTTTTTTTTTGACTGCCCACTGTCTGAATGAAGACCTTTGTGTAAATCTCCTCTCTCCAGATTGGCCATGGGTGGAAGTTCACCTATTTATAGGGTCTGCATATTTCTCTGCTCATCCCCCACCATCACTACGCTCTTCTAATCTAATATGTCGCTCGGCTTCTGTTTTCCTTCCGCCGCCGCTGCCGAATCTCGTCCGAGGGACGGACGTCTTCCCCGCTCTGTCATCATAACGGGGCACACAGAGTAAATGAATTAATTACAAAGGAAAGGGGAACGTCGAGGTTTTAGGAGAAGTGGCGGGGGGACAAGAGAAGCAGACTTGGCAGGCTCGGCAACAGATGGTGTAATATCTAAGGATGGAGAAAAACTCTCGCCACTATTGATGCCAACACTAAAACACTGTGTAGAATTGGCTTCCAAGGATGAAGGGGTGTTTATACCTTATCTAGCCACTCGTGATGTAAGAGCACTGACGGATAATTAAAAAAGCTCAGTGTCCTCTGTGTTGGACCAAAGCTGAAATACATCCCCTGTTTTTGTGTTAACAAAGTAATGGGGGGAAACATTACCTGGAAAACCATGAGAGGAAAAACAATTGCTTTAAGTTTAAGGTTTTCTCCCTCCCTGTTTGAATATCAGTATGTGTATCAGTTCAGTTCTAAAGCATCCTTGCAAGTTGTCTTTTTGGCTGATATAAAAACGTTATGTCTGAAGTGTGAAGACGGCTGAGGTCTTATGTATGATGAAGTGACTTATTAGTCCAGCGGCTGCATGGAGAGAGAGGTTCCTTCACACAGGACGTCACAGGCCCGTATGCATCATAGTCATTCATACGACTTTGACAGCAACAGTGATACAGCAACATACAGTGCATCATCTTTTAAAATGGCATTTCCAGGCCATTTCAGTCCTCTGTCGTTCAGGCACCCACTGTGAAATGAGTTTCATGCAGAAGACCTAATGTGAATTCCCTCAGAATCAGGACACACCCCTCTATTATACGGGATATTTGGCGAGTTATTCTCCTTGCAGTGAAAACCCAGTTGGCCAAATGGGTCTGAATGGCGATGTCCTAACTGATCATTCACCGTCGGCTGGCCACTTTGGTTGAAGAAGCATCTTTTTGTTTGGTATGCTGAACGATTTGGCCTGCCTCTGCCTGGCCCACCCTGGCACTGTGCAGACTGGCTCCCACCCATCTCCGACTCCAAATAGAGAGTCAGCCAAGTCTTTGGACCATCTCTGTGAATGTACCGGTTAGGCCTTGACACTTATTCTACCGTTAAAAACTTTTTTTTTTTTTTTTTAAACGTATTAGCTAGTGTGTGTGGATGAGAGGGGCATGATGACAGCGGCTGCTTTAATGAGATGATTGTCTCTGGGGTGTAAGGCGCAGGAGCTTGGCTTCGACATGTGTGTGGTCGGTGGGCTTAGGTGCACGGGCTACGGTGACAGGGGTCTAACCCTGCAGGCTCGGGTGTGGCTTGACCTATCAGGTCTGTCCGCACCAATCCCTACCGATTCACTTTTGTGTGACTGTAAAAGATGCCGAGCAAGTCAGTGATGACAGTTCTTTCAAAAAAAGGTGTTTCCTACACACTTGCTGACTTGATTGCTTTTAATCCAGAGCCTAGACTTGCTTGGTTTTACTGTTAATAGCTGTACATTTGTCTTTTTGAAGGATGGTCTCAGTTCATTTATTATTACTTGACAGTCAACAATTTGGTGTTGTTGCTCTGTCAGTGATGGTTATAGTCTCTGTGTGTGTGTGTGTGTGTGTGTGTGTGTGTGTGTGTGTGTGTGTGTGTGTGTGTGTGTGTGTGTGTGTGTGTGTGTGTGTGTGTGTGTGTTTCCCTGAGCTTGGGTCTTTGGGTTTGTTATTGCTGCCCTCGTTTGGCACCTCATTCACCCTGGACTGCAGCTGAGCGGAACAGGAAGCCGTAACACAGTGCTTATTGTCGAGTGTGCATGATCTGGTGACAAAGTTATGTCAAGTCAGCTTTAAATTAGAATTGGCCCAATGGATCCTCCCCACCCCCTTTTAAATCGAGTTGTTACACTGCCAAGGTGACGTTCAAGCGGCCCTCTGTCAGATTCTGTGTCAGATTCTGTGTCCTCCCTCATTGTTTTTCAAGAAGGAGACATGTCAGTCCTGGTAGTGGGCCCTGGTGTGTTTAGCCTCAATTTTTTTCTTCTTCTCTATGTCAACTGGATAACCAAGTCATATCAGTGTTTGTTTGTTTTTAATTTAAAACATAAAATAAAACAATCTGTGTTTTTCTGACCACTGACACACCGTGTCCAACCAGGTAATCACATTTTGCTGCTCTAATCTACTTAACTTTGACTGTCCTGGCTTCATCAAAATGCCCATTACATTTTAATTTGAAAAAGTAAAGTTTGCAATAAAAGTAAAAAGTTAAGTATAATCCATGTATGGAGACTTCTTGTTTGTCATGCTGTACACTCCCACACAACTGTTTAATCCAAAATGAAGACATGTCTTCCGGTCATGTCACTAATGTGTAATGTGTGTGTCAGCTAGTGTTGATTTTACTTGGTGTTAGCATTTTTTTTTACTAGTTCAGTTGTCAGGTTATAAATATAGCAATTAGTTTACAATTGGTTTTGTTCTCACATTGTGCCATGACACGAGGGAGTGTCAATGTTTACCTAGAGTGCACACTAAATTAAACAAATCAGAATAATACCAAATCAAATAAAAAATTGACATTCATGATACATACAATTATTTTTCAAATAGTCTTAATGAAACCTTTTGTAAGGTCTGAGATATACACCCCCAGTACTACTGAATTATATGCTGGTGCTACTACCTGGAAAAGGTAGTGGTACCAGCTACACCATTTCTGTAGGCTGATTTGTCCTCAAAGCACATGGTAAGCGTGCGGTTCCTGCTCGTGAAAGAACATGCTGATGCACCACCTTGAACAGCATTGAAAAGTTAACCTCAGGCCTTTGTTTATACTGCCTTACCTGTGACCTGTTCACACGGCAGCTTTGATCAGCAGCACCACACCTCTTCACCAGCCAGTGCTCTATTCACCCCTTAGTGTTTAAGACAATGTGGCTTACTGTTTGGACTCTGAGAAAGAACTAGATGTTCTCTTCCTAAATGTTGTGGCAACTATACGAGCAGCATGTATAAAACCACTCGGTCAAAATGTAGCCAACTAGATCTCAACCAAGTAGAGGAGATAACTAGTAGGACACCTTGGGAACTGCTGAGTGCAAAGGCTGTGCCTGTATATATCCATGGAATAGTAAAATGCATGGTGTTGACGTAACATCAGTGCCCATGCTGGATCGTGGCTACGCCAGCACTACAATGCTGTAGACTCGTAGAGGCGTGTTGCTCATACAACTCAGTATAATACAGATGAGCTTGAGCTTGACCTCTCGGAGAGAAATGCGATTGAATTATAGCTCTTCTCTTCTGCACTCTACTTCCCAATGCTGTCTGGCCAGACCCTTGTTAAAGACACAGTGTCTACTATATCCCACGACTCAGCCGCCCATCCAGGAAACATGTGATTAACCCAGGCAGAACAGAGAGTGGAAAATGGATCCTCAATTTAATAGAGAAGGTCAATTGGCTCCAGCCAGCCTCCAGTTTCTCCTTCAGAGAAGATTCTGGAAGTGTTTTGCGAATTGCCTGGACTGAGGGCTCTCTCTATTACTTGATCCCGGCATATCGGCATTAGGAAAAACTCCTTGTTATGACCGCTTTGGCATATCTAACTCGGGCATTGCGGTAGCAGAGGCGTGACATTGAACATAGCGTGACCTATATTCACTTAAGTGGGGCAGTTCTGTTCGTCCAAACGTTAAAAGTTAAACTAGTTTGTTACGTTTATGTGTTTAGTTCTTTAGTTTTATGACTGGTTGCTAAACAGGACAGTTTGACAGTTTTTGATTGCATCGAATTAGAGTGTCAAGCATGATCATGCTGTGAAGCTGCAATTGCAGCCGAGAGTATGGCAGATGGGTAGGATTTGGACATTATCTGTTGAATTTAGTAGGGCACCCTACATCCAAATGCCCACACCAGTAGGGCACCCTACATCCAAATGCCCACACCAGGGTGACATTCTGGTAACAGTCGAAACTAATTGTTTCATTGTCAACCTAGGTATACATTATACAGGCTTCATTATATTTGTGTTTGTAACATAGATAATTATTGAAAACGTTGAGGTAAGTTTCAAATTTGGCTGTTAAAATAAATTCTTTCTGAACACTGGCCGGCGTTCAGGCTAAAAATCCTAGGGGAAACCCTGATTAAAGGAGCTGCGAGAGATCATGTCAGATGTTCCGACTGCCTCTGCTGGCGGTGTAACAACCGAACAATAATGCCCCGCATTCTGGGTTTGTACGTTTTATAGAGAGCGACGAGGTAGAATAGCGGTAGGACATTTCCACCTTGAACAGGCTGTATAAAAGGGGCTTTTGTTTCTCTTCATGAAAGGCAGCCCATGTGCTCTTGTGTCAAACTCACTGGCTCACTGACTCACTAAGAGTCACTATCGTTGGTGAATTAATTAACTTGCTGTTGTTGGTGTTACAGTAAGCAGCTTTCTTAGGACAAAAAGACCATCTCCTTGGTTCCTCCGTCATAAGAGGGGAAGAACTTAAAATGAAGGGCAGTTTTATTCCCTCAGCCAACAACGCTGACGTCATCCAAGCTCGGGTTTCTCTCTCGTGTTTTCTTGACGCTGGCCAGGTGTGTAGGTTTCAGATTCCATTGTCAGTTATGTGCATGTTTTCGAGAGCACTGCTTATGCAACTAACTTAATTGCAGTGGCATCTCAACACTAGCATAACATAGCAGCACAAGTAGTTCAGTGTTGCGCAAGAAATCCAGCAAGGCAGCAGAGGCACCATGTGTAATCGGCTCAGCTCTCATCAAAAATGCCTGGTGAAGAAGAAGAAAGGAAGCGACTCTGTTTGGCTCTCTGTAGACGTTTCCTGATGTTTTGGGCACCACACACGCAGCTGAGAGACCACAATAACAGCCTTTGCTATCAAAGTCTTTTTACAATGTTTGTCCCATCTGTAACATATAGGTATATTTGGACAAAAGAATACTAGATAATGCCACCATTAATACTGTTACAAGCTTACTGGTAATGGGTATATTATTCTAATCAGGTTATTCTTAGACCATGGCCTGTAGAATTGCCTGACAGTAATGGACTTGCAGGTCTGTGCAATTTGTGGCGTTGGCTTTGCAGCTGTGTGTAGAATGTGCTAGTGAATGAAGACGTGATGGAAATAGTTTGTAAAATGAAGTTCTATTCATGTCGAGCTTTGGCCCCAGTACCCCGCACCCCCCCTGTTTCAGCCGATGAGCTCAGCCTCTCCAGCGAGCATGTCATGTGGCTGGCAAGAATCTCAAAAGTGCTCGGCAGGATGAATGACCAGGACAAACAACAGCACTTTCACTCAAGTGTCAGGAGTACTGTGAATGCAAGCTGCTACCCTACATACAAATATTGTATTCATTTTTGTATACATTGCATACATTTTGTTGAATGTGCATTTATTTATTTATTTTAAAAAAAAAAATTTTTTTTGTAATGGTCTTCAATTATTTTGCACATTGATCCTGACAAGGCCTCTTATGAATGTACTACAGTACATAGACGAACTGAATCCTGGTATTTGGAAGTTTTGAAGTCACCCCGGGAATGTATGAGGTGCCATTGGAGGGGACGTGTTGCTATACTTGCCTTGACACTGTAAACAGGAAGACATCTGCCTCATTAACTCCCGGCTTTCACAGGACAGTGCTGGGTTTGATCAGCCCGTGGCTCAGAATTCGACAGCCATCAGCTAACTTGAGTTTTCTGGAGCCTCAGGTGTGGACGAGTGCATCTACGCACCATCGCAAAGCCCTAGATTTCTCCAGTATCCGTTGTGAATTAACCCCTAATTCTGGCTTTGAATGAACCCTAAACGCTTCATGTGTGTCCTGCAAAGCTTAGGTCAACTCATTGTTGGTGTTTTGAATTGGCTCATATCTGATCAATTTCTTATGATGTAGTTGGTTTGATGTGAATGGTAAGAGCTGTACATTCATGGGCCTATGCAGAGTATTAGTAATGCAAGAAGGCCTTGCAACTAGATGGCTATTACCCCTGTTCAGGGATCATGTTAGATTGCTGTCAGACAACCTTGCACACAAAAGATAATTTAACTCCATAAGGAAGAGTTCTGCCTGGTCTTTAGAACAGGTATGAATACAGGCTGATCTTCCATAATCTTTCAACTTTATTGTACATATGAATTTATTAATGTGACTGTGTCCCTGATAAGTGAAGTAAAGTGTGTCCTGTAAGTGTTTGTTTGTCTGCATTCGCTTCCTTGTGTCGTGGCGTGTCGGGTCTTTATGTCTGTGGCCGTGTGCACTTGTAGTGTTCTGTGAGTGGTGGGCTGGACCAAGGTGTGTGTGTGTGTGTGTGTGTGTGTCTGTGTGTCTGTGTGTCTGTGGCAGTGTGTCCTTTGTGTTGTTCTTTGAGTGGTGGGCTGGACCAAGGTGAGCGTGTCTGCTTTGCATGTGTGCCTCAGGGAAGTTTGTTTTGCAAACACAGGTCTGGTGTTCAGGAGATCAGGGAGACTGGGAAAACACACATACCCCCACCCCCCCCCACACACATATGGGCAGTCTTCATTTCCGTGTAGAGTTTAGTCCTTTCTCAGACAGTTGTATATTCTCAGCTGTTCTGTTAAACATGTTCACTGGTTTTCCTGGCTTTCCGGACTACTTTCAGGTTTGTTGTTGCAGATTTTCCGAGCAGCCCATATAAGCTAAAGTGAAATCTATTGCAGAGGAACCCATAAAGCGTCCTCTGTTGTGGGGTTGCCCTGTTTTATACAGTTCTAGGAATGTTTACAGATAATGATGCACAGACCACTTCCTTAACTATTAGATCCTTTACCCTGTTCACTGTTTTGTAATCTGCATTCACAAATGGCCACCTGTTGGTTGGGTGGTCATGATATAAAAAGCCTAACCGCATTGTAAATGTGGCTGCCTAACTTAAAAGCATGACGATTGCAGTCTTTCATTGACAATTTTAATAATAAGTACCTTGGGTGTGGTTTGGAGGGGTCTGCCTTATGATGGTCTGTTCTGGTTGGTGGTCTGTCCTTCACATTTTTTCTTGGTATATCCCCCCCCCCCCCCCCCCCCCCCCCCCCCCCAGGAAATGTCTCTTCCGCCATGTCTGGCTTCACGCATGGGTTTTAATAAAAGTTTAATAAGGTTTCTTCCGGTCTGTGAAGTTCCAGTCCTTAATGTTTTCTGACTTGCTTTTGGGTGTAACAAGAACATGGCATTTATGTAGATCCGAGAACTGCTTAACATGCTCTCATGTGAAGTTCAAGTCCTTAATGCTCTCATGTTGGGCAGTTCTCTGCCATTGACTCTCGTGTCAATAGTCACCATCAGTGAAGCTCTGTAAAAAGCTATTGGTTTCATGCCTTTGGCAACTTTGAGTCATGGTGTTTTTAACCTTACCAAAAGTACTTTGGGTTCCCGTTTGTAATTGCTCTGCTTGTTGAGTGAGCGGGAAAGCCTCCCCTTGATGGAGTCTTGTTGTCTTTCTGTCACAAAATGATGGCACTTACAGATAGCAAAGAGGACTGTTATGAAAGAGCTTTTAACGAACTTTCGTCTCGTGTTCAGATTAGTAGGTGGAGTGTTGGGCTCAGTGTGTGCGGCGACGTGGAGCTGTTGCCAGGTGGTGAGATATTGGATAGGGTACACTGAATGCCCCAGTGTACATCTCTCTCTCTCTTTATCTTCACAATCTCATCCCACTCCCTCTCCCTCTCCCTCCATGCCATTCTGATATGTTGTCTCATGTTTAAGGGCAGTGTTTAAAGAGATTCCGTCTTGAGTTTTTCTGCGTAAGTGGACATCCTGAATCTCTAAAGCCATAACCCAGTTTTGGGCAAAAACGTATTGGCAAAGTCTCCCCTTATGGAAGCACAGGGAGTCAAAGCTCCCTATAATGACCATGTAGCCTCCCCCCCCCCTAAGCATGTTGCCTAACATGCTGATACAGGAGAGCTGTTGTGTGGCCAGGAATTCCAGCTTCATCTCAAGCGCTCCCACTCAGGCCTGGAGTTAAATTCGCGAAACGTTTCCTGCCTTCACTCTGAAAATCACATTCACACATCACATTTTTTTATTCTCCATATGCAAAATTCCCAATCCAGATTCCACTGGGCCTGCGTAGCTCATTTTCCTGAGCAGATAAGGCATGATCTTTTGTTCCGTGATAAGGACGGGGAAGGAGTGTGCGGCCTGGCCACAGTCTACAGTCTGCTTGAGTTTCATGAACTCACCTTTAAGAACGCTGCTATTGTCAGGCCGGAGACCTGTGTGTTGGTTGTGTAGGGTGATTGTAGGGCCAATGATTTTCCGTTTAAAAAAAATGCATTTTCCGTTTCACATTTGGTGAATTCTGTTTTTTTTTTCCGTTTCAGCTCATTTTGTTCACCCTGAGGTAGATTGATGGCTTAAAATGAGTGAATAATATGTGCCCTTCTTAGATTGTTGTTTGCCAGCCATCAACAGAACAGAAGACTAAACATTTTTTGTTTTAAATGCGATTGGGAAGACGAGCGCGTGAATGTGGCTTTAGCGGAGATCTGTGGGTCAACCGTTGAAAAGGGGGGCGTGGCCGGAGCAGAGTTCAGCGCAGACGTGACATTTTCTCAGTGGTTTTGTTCTTTAATTAATGTTTGTTCATCGTTGCAATCATTGTTGTGTTTATTTGAAAGAAATACAGCCTTGCAGCCCAAAATACAGGGGAATTTGGGCGATTTGTATGCACAAAATGATATTTCCGTTGCAATTCCGTTTCAAAGTGTTCATTCTGCGAATTCCGTCCGTTTTCGCGGAAAATCATTGGCCCTATGATTGAGTTCCTTGAACTTTGTGTGTATATGAGTGTTCCAGCATGCCTGAGTGTGTATGCATGCGTGCATGTTTTTCTTTTTCTTTTTTTGTGTGTCATGACACAGCTGTGAACTGAAAGGCATGGCTTCTTGTTGAAAGACAGGGTTACGTAACAAGGGCTTGGTTAGTTTGCATAGGCTTTGAAACAAATGCTGTGGTGCTTTTGCAAGTGTTTAACTTTTCCGCGCGAGACCGTGTTAACTAGTATGAGGCCAATCTCAGCAGATGGAAGACACGTCCCTCACTTAGACCTCCGCTCTGGGCGAACGTGGCTCGAGTCTAGACAGCAAGCTCCAGTGAAATCGATGATTGGACATTTGAGTCTAGTTAAGTTAAAGACTGCCGGTCCTCTTGTGCGTAATTACTCTAAGATGGCTAGCCTCTTAACCGTGTTTAATCACCTAGCTTGACTTAAACATGGCCCACTTTTTGGTGCTGTTCATTTTTCTTATCTTAACTTAAAGCCTCGCCTAAAGTTTTGCTTTTAATCAGCTGGTCTGTTCAATTATATGTAAACTATTGGAGGTCCTCTGTTTAGTTTGGGCCTGGTCGATACATGTATGGGTGATGTATTCCAGTGGCTTTTTTAGGTCTCATATTTGACACTCAGCTCTGCTGTGAAGTATACGTGTGACTCTTTAAACATGTGAGGATGACACACATGGGTCTAGAGGTGGCATTTCGGGAGAGGACGGTTGCATGGTTGTGGGCTGGGTTTGGGGGGGCTGCTGAGGTGTTGGCCTGGAATTTATTGGCCTGGGTCTGTCACCACGCCGTTAAGTGCACGAGTGCTAATGGCAAACCCGCCCGGCATGCATCTGTTTGGAATGGCCAAGCAGTGCCCCGCCGCGCCCCCCAGTGAAAAGTGCGCCTGGGAATTCCGACTGGAGTTTACTCTACTGTTTAATTATAGTGTGTGTGTGTGTGTGTGTGTGTGTGTGTGTGTGTGTGTGTGTGTGTGTGTGTGTGTGTGTGTGTGTGTGTGTGTGTGTCAGCCTGCTGCTGTGCTGGATGTCGGCCCACTGCAGCACCAGCCACGCTCTGATACCAGAGATAAGATGTTTGTGTGTAGATTTCACACGGCCAATTTGGGCTCCACTTTAACTCCGCTGATGGGCAACAATCTCTGTGTTTACGCTCAGTGTTTTTGTGTTTTCTCTCAGTGGTCTGCTCTGCACGTGTGTGCTTCATGTCAGCGGGTGTTGGACATAGTTCTGATGTTATTTTCACGGTGGCTTTTTCACGAGGAAATACGCCTGGGTCTGAAGGATTGCCATTCCTTTAGGTCTGGCACATGGACATTAAAACAGTGTGTCCAATTATAAAGTGACAGAGAATTGAAACTGATAAATGAATGACCACAGAGACTCTTTTCTCACTTTGTTGTTAAATCTGGGAGTGCTCTGGTCCTGTGCTGTGCCGCGGTGTAGCACCGCGAGGCCTGTAATAATCAAGAGGGGTTTCGGGTAAAAGAGAGGGCAATGACGTCTGTTCACACAAGGGCAAAACTTCAGGTCTTACTGTAACCATAAACTCTGGAGGTAGCTGCCTAATAACTACTCTCGGATCCAACGTTTTAGCTGGAGCAACAGTTAAAAGGTGGCCTTAAACCATATTTCAAGGCTGTATTTCATCCTTGTAATGGGATTCTGGGCCCATAAAAGACTGGATTAACCAGAAATAGCCGGTCATCCACCAACCATCTCCCAACTATCTAGGGTGGCCTGCACATGTCCAAATTCACAGGGCTGTGACGACATACAGGAGGCACTGAAAGTGGGTCACGACCAACACTGATAAAAACTTGTTCTACAAGTCCACAGAATATCTGATTAGTCAGGTCCTCGTGTTGTTATTGTTCCCGAGTCCTTATGAAGTCGTTTGAGTTTGGCTGTGATGTGCTTAAGTTCATGCTCTATGCAAATAGATTTCTATGCGACGATCCCTTTACCCGAACAGAGCTCTCCATGTGAAAATGCACTACATGTTCTTGAAATATGGATTGAAGGATTTAGGATTTTTTGAAGGATTTCATTGTGGCAACATACCAGGAACAGAGACACTAGAGGAAAGTTATCTTTAAATTCCTCAACATAGGAAAAAGTCCTGTTTAATGTCTGTTCACTTCTGATTTTAAAGGCTTGGTCATTGTATGTTTAAGCCAGTGCAAGATGACTCACTTGTGTGGCTATTATGCAGGCCCACCGCCTCCCTCCTGTCTGTGTGAAACCTCAGACGTTACGCAGTTATTGGATCTACTCATGAAGATTGTCACTGCTGTTCGTATCATTTGGAAAGCTCACCATAGACCCATCTAGACGAACCAGCAATGCATCGCAATGAAACCTGTTCCTTTTTTGTTCCTAAGGGCAGGCAGGCGAAATGGGCTAACAGTTCAATCAGACTTGTTTTAACCCGCAGTCACTGCCGCTTGTGGCTTTTCCAGCAGAACAACCGTACTGTCGAGCTCTGCAACCTCAAAGCTCCTATAAGTAGGGCCAGTAAATTAGCTGTGGTTTTGGTCACTGCGTACAGTAAGGCATAAACATTCCCTTTTCATGTCCACAGGTACTGGGATCCACAAGTGGGTTAGTGTGGCCTAGGCGCACCCCCTTCTATCAGATGGTCACGTTCGTTCGTTGAAGAGGCGGCAGATGCCAAGCGGTGAAGAGGAGGGAAGGGGAGCAAGCATGGGGTGGTGGTGGGGGGGGGGGGGGGTTGTGTTCAGTGCTCTACTGAGTTGGGATTTGAGGTTTTGGCCGTGCTCGTGTGGGTGTGAACCTCTGTGTAGGTGTGAAGCTATAAATACTCTGTAAACACGCCGTGTGTGCTGCCGCCGCGTGCACCCCAGGCCCGTTCCCAAGGCTCTCTAGCACGGTGGCGTCAAAGCCCCGACGCTTGTGAGGTCACCGGCTGAGGTCACCAGGTGGGTTTGTGGGTGACCCAGATAGCAGCTGCCTTTTGGAATGGATTTTGGTGCGATCAAGAGAGTCGCATTTCATTGCTTCAACTATGTGGGTTCAAGCAAGCCCACATGCCCTGTAATAGTAGCACAAAGGCCTGCTCTTTCAGCCAGCCTTTAAAGGGAAGTGTATGATTGAAGCTAAAGAGGTCTGTGTCAGAATTCCGTGTGAAAGTTCACCTTTCAAACCTGCAGTGTATTACTTGTGTAGAATAGTTCAGGGGTGGACTGTGCTAGAGGACTTGACTGTCTAATTCAGTGTTTCCCAGCCTTCTCCAATTGGTTTCATAACTGGGTTGTTAAAAAGGATTTTTTTCTCCCACATCTACAACAAAAGAACACTTCGAAGTGCTCCTAACGGGCTTAAGGCAATGCCCGCCATTTTTAAAGAATACTAAAACCCTAATCATGCCATTTTTTCATGATCCCTTGTCTTAGCTGAAAGGTATTGTTTGATTTATGTTTTATGAAATCCATTAACACACCCCCCCCCCTCCTCTCTGTCTGTCTCTGTAGGATGGAGCCGAGCATGGGGACTCCACGGGTAGTCTGTTTCAGCTGGAGGAGGGAGAGGATGATGAGGAGTCGTTCTCCTGGCCGGGCCCCAAAACCCTGCGCCTCCGACGCACCTCACAGGGCTTCGGCTTCACCCTGCGCCACTTCATCGTGTACCCACCCGAGTCTGCCGTGCATTCCTCCCTTAAGGTGAGCGCCCCCGACCCTTCTCTCTCTCGCCCTCGTAGTCCCCCACTCTTCTCTCTCTAGCCCTCATAGTCCCCCACCCCTTCGCTCGGCAGCACACTCTCGCTGCCGCCTTTGCAAACCGCGTAAACCGCAAAAGCTGAGTCACAAAATGGGAGTTGAGCACCCTCTTTAAGTGTCACGCCATGTTTGGAATGTAGGAGCGATAGTGGATCTTCAAAGGTTGATTTAAGGCGAAGAATGCTAGTATCCCCGGGTTACCCGTGGGTGATATCAAAAAGATCTGGAGCATGATATCTCACTGACGCTCGCAGGAACCAGCAGTGTGTTATGATCTGCTAGGCCAGTTTGTCAGTCAACATTTGAAGTAGTTTTCACTGCTCATGTCTGTCAATTGAAGATTTTGTCTCATGTAGTCTTAATGCCTTAATATTTTGGCTCTGTTCAACTAGAGGAGATCCCACTTCTTAAGTATCAAGCTGTAGTCGAACAGTAAGATGCCTGGGGCAGAAATCTTCGCGGGTTTAACCGAGTCAATATTGGTCTGATACCAGCACGCCACAGACATGGCTTGTGTATGCTCTAGTCGTCATCTAAAGCGTAGTATTATCTCTAGCACTAGACACTAGACACTTGAAGTTTCCTTTTGCAATCTGTCATTTTTGTCTGAAGCATTCTATCTGTATACAGATTTTAACACTTAATCCTTTCTCCTCTTCTTCTCCTCTTCTCCTCTCCTCTTCTCCTCTTGTCTCTTGTAGGAAGAAGAGCATGGCCATAGAGGTAAGATTACTGACCTCCTTTCACCCACATGCACACAACACGCGCACACGCAAACATCACACACACACACCCACACCCAGACGTACGTACACATGCACACACCACACACACGCACACACACGCAAACACCACACACACACACACACACCCAGATGTACACATGCGCACACACACACGCACACACGTACACCACACAAACACACCCAAAATACTCACATCACAGCCCTGCGTCCAGTTCCCTGTAACAAGATGCAGATAATGTTGTATTTGTCTGATTTTTCTATTCATATCTCAGAATTAGTTTTAGGCTCCAAAGTCCTGTCTATAGCGCCCAGTGCTTACTATGCCTGCCGGACCTATATACCGCAGCACCTCGTCCTAGTGGCATACTGACAAACACAAAT
Organism: Clupea harengus; assembly: GCF_900700415.2. Lineage (NCBI taxonomy): Eukaryota > Metazoa > Chordata > Actinopteri > Clupeiformes > Clupeidae > Clupea > Clupea harengus. Next base: position 6,015,588 of record NC_045176.1, read on the forward strand.
TATTTGGCTGGCATGCGTTCCTCCTTTTTGGCTTTTTCTCCTGCCTGGGTGAACTTCTGACAAATTCAGGAAGCTTCCCTTCCCTGAGCAGGGATATAAGACTTTAATAGTTTTGTTTTCCCCTTAAAAATTACCTTTCTAGTTCATTAGTGTATATGTTGTTGGGAGACCAACGTAATAGTGATTCGCTTAATGGCACTCCAACTTATACCACTGTCTTCTGTGGGGTGAGGTGGCCTGAGTTGTTCTCAGATTTGCAATGTCTTGCCGCAAAATGTTTGTGTATTTTTCCCTCAACTGTTTAGTCTAGTCGGGCTCTTGTGTAGAGTAGCGTTTGTTTTGATTGGATCTCCTGAGTCCTGCAACGACAGCAAGGGCAGAGCTGAATTCATATCTGTGTGGAGACGGGCCTTGGAGACGGGCCTTTGCCTCAAGAATCTCATCCGTATTATCAAAGTCTTGGAGAACACGGTTATCTCAACTAAAGTTGTGAATGCCTGCAGAAGAGATGTGGGTCCGGGTGGTCCTTAAAGCAGTCTTCGCTAGGGGTGACCAGTAAAGAGCTTCTTGTGTGATTTTGAAGTAAAAACAGTAATTGCCCGTATTTTTAGTCTTGTTGTCCCTTGTTGGTTTTCAAAAGGTGCAATTTTCTACTTGCATCTGAACAATCCGAAAAGGAACACTATCGCAAGCTCCGCCCGACGGGTCCAGAACTCTGGGGAAAGTACCTGCAGTGGATGTGGAGCTAGAATTTAACCCTGAACCTTCTCTTTTAGAAACCGAATGGGGGCTAAATTCCCTTGAGTTATGGCAGGCAGAAGTACTCATCGGCTTCCTGGAACTGAAAAAGTTCCTTTGGTAGGAAGGGGCCTAGTGAGGCTGCAATATAAATGTAGCCTACATCTTAGAAGTGTGCATTTACATTTACAAACACTACTAATTTGGTTGGGGATGGTCATTGTGGCAACAGCATGGGAGTGAGTCCATCTGTGTCTGTGGGTATGTCAGCGTAGTGTCAGGCCACAGGTTCTGTGAGGTCAGCGTTTTCTTTACATGGGCTGTACGCAAGCGTTATTTCATTGTATTCTGATCTACATCAGTGTATTGAGTGTGATACGTATGGATTGGATTTGTTGAGGTCAGCACGTGCCTCTGTAGCACTACCGTAGGCGGTCTTCCTGTGGGTGGGGGGGGGGGGGGGGGGGTGGGGGGTGTGGTGGAGGGTGGTTTAGGGTGGTTTTCATTGGTGAATCACCATAGTTTGGATAGTTGACGAGTGTGTTTGTACAGTGTTCACAGAGAGGGATCTTTCAGGGCTGATAGTTATGGGGCTATCACTTTTAAAGACACATAGCCTCCCCAGTCTTTCAGTTACCATGAAATGTAATTGTTGGTGACACAAAGAAAACCTGCTTGAAATTACATTTAAAACATTTCATGTTGGCTGTTGATCACGTTTTGAGTTATGATGCTTTATCCATGCATCCAAACTTTTTCACAGAGCTTCTGTGAAATTCCCCCTGTTTTTAATAGATCCCCTTGCATGCAAAGTGACCAGCAACTGAAATGTCTGTTTCTCCAAAAGCTTTTGAACATAACATAAGATAAGAACAGAACATAAGATGGAAGGCAGTCGATGATAACCAAACAATGATTGTTTTTATTTTTCATATCATATGTACTCCTGTAACCTTCACCAGCAAAAAAAAGAAAATGCTGTGACTGCTGTAAGGGCCTCAACCCTGCAGTAGGCATCGCATGACTGCAGTAATGCGGTTATCATCACAGCCCTGCGTCCAACTCCGGGCCGCTAACAGGTTTGATCTCTAGGCTGCGGCCCATGCAGTAGGCGTCCACGCAGGCATGAGTGGCCACAGCGCTTTTCTCCTCTGCGATTCAGCTGACACAGAGGGAATCCCAGGCCAGTGTGAATACTGGGGAATCCCTTTGTCTCTGCACAGCAGGCAGCTTCTGCTTCCCAAAGCAAAATGGAGCCAACAATGTAGCCCTGGGGCGGCTGCTGCTGCTGCTGCTGCTGCTGCTGCTAACATGGTCCTGGGCTCCGCACCTGCTCCCGGGGGCTGAAAGCGTTTGCGTCGGCCAGTGTCAGAGGTGGGCTTTTACAGGTGCCGGACCCGAGTGCCCTGATGCATTGTTGTCTCTGCTCACAGCCACGCAAGCTCACACATTAGGGGATGGTGCCCTCTGCTGGTGGGATGAGTTGGTTACGAGGCAGCTGCAGGCCAGCCGTTGCCCAACAGCAGAGAGGCCAGAAATGCTCCGCTGCTTTGTTAGTTCATCAGGAGCTGACCTGGTTTGAGCTCGGCCTACGAGCAGGTCGTGTCTTTGACCAGTGTGTGTGGTGGTGTGGCGGCACTGGGCTTCTCAACACTGTATCTAGGACCCAATGATCCCCGCAATGCAGAAAACCTATATGGAGTCGTAGAAGTCGGTACTGGAAACCGAATTCACGTTTACATGCAAAATTGCACAGAACCTTAGATTTCTTCATTTAAAATAGCAAGCCAAACAATACATTTCGGTAGCATTCTCGGTTGTGTGAGAGAAACCGCCATGTCAACGATGCAGTCTGAGACGACAAGCTGAAGTGAACAAATCTCAGGAGTTTAGGGCACCCAGCACACCACACAGGGTCATTGGACAGCATCTAAATGAACTTCCCAATAGCCATCCATGACATCTGTCACCGGTTTACAGACTCGTTTAATATCTTAGACTGGTGCTCAGCACTCCCTGTTTTAAAAACTGCCTGGTCACACAATGAAAGGACTTTGCACCCAGACACACACACACACACACACACACACACACACACACACACACACACACACACACACACTGGTTATGTCTGTTGTGTGCATTATATTAGGTTAAACATTTCTGTTGTGATGTTCAGTGACTTTCAAAAGAATATAATATATTCTTTATCATTATACTAATGATTTGATTGATTTTTTTTTTTTGTATTCACTCCTCTCTGTAATGGGGGGGGGGGGGGGTCGCCCTCATGCAGGGTCGCCTTGTTTGGTCCGAGTTGCCCAGTGTGGCTGTTGCCCAGTGTGGCTGTTGCCCAGTGTGACTGTTGCCTAGTGTGGCTGTTGCCCAGTGTGACTGTTGCCTAGTGTTGATCCTAGTTTCCCAGGCTCTACTCCCAAAAGCATTTGTGTTTTCCTTTGGACTGTGAACTGATTTCATGGCCTTGTATGGGACCACCATCTCCTGCCTCCTTTCTCCCTCACCATCGCCTCATCCAGTGACACGCCTCCCAAAACATGAGGTTGTAAGGCCACACCCAGATTACGATAATAGGTCGGGGTAAATTAGGTTGATGGAGAATCAGTATAATAGCTCAGTAGCCTATGCCTTGCTTAATAGTCTCTCATTTTTAATGAACTCATTTGGTTATAATGGACCTTTGATTTTGCTTATCATGGTAAGACCATAGAAACATTATCCACAAAAATGGAAAATCCTTAACATGGCATCTGGGGAAAAAAAAATCATCAAATGGAATTTTGGGGAAAAAATAGCTGCCAAGCAAAGTATCCCTGCCAAGCAAAACAGCGCTTTGGTTTTCTTGCCATTGGGGGGGGGTCATCGGCTCAGGGAGGTGCGGGGATAGGTCACTGTGTTGTATGATTCAGCTGTTATGTAATGAAGAGACAGTATGCACTCAGGCTCCGCGTGTGTCTTACTCGCTTACTTACTGAGGATGTAAGTGTTAAACGGCTCTCTGAGGATTTGTGTATTTTAGCACATAACTAAGACATAATGTCCTGTAGACCCAGTGACCTTTTGATGAAGAGACATGACCTCAGAAGTGATTCTAAATAACACGATCCACAGATTTCACAACCTCTGTGGTTTTTGTTGTTGTTGTCGTTGTTGTTTTTCCTTCCCTCTCTCTACCTCTTTGCCCTCTCTCTCTCTTTTCGACTTGACGGCAGCTCTTCCTGAGGCTACATCGAGCATCCACCCACGCTCGCTCTCTCGCTCTCTCTCACACACACTCATACACACGTGCAGAAACGCACAACACATACGCACCGACATACACGCGCGGGCGAGCGCACACATACACACGTGAATGTGCCTGGGGGCTGCCTCAGACTTTGTACGCTAGCCCATACTTCACAAATGGCAGCTACCCAGCAGAGCCCATTGTCTTTAAGCACAAAACCCCTGTTTTCCACCTTCACTCATCTTGTGGTTGGATATTCCGTGTGATCCATCAGGTATAGGGGTTTGAATCTGCTTAGGCATATGACTGAAACAATGTTACGTAATACCATAACAATGCATATGTGAGCGCTTACGCTTTTTTTCCTTTCCAATGTTACCATGCCCACCACACTCTTCCCAGCACACACACACACACACACACACACACTCCTCATGAAGACAGCTGCTAGGAGACAGGGTAGAATAAGCAAACAGGTCCAGTAGATGCCAACCCCCATTCATGCAGCACAGCTCAAGAAGCCAAGCTGGCAGGATGAGTGTGTCCCTAACCTCTTAATTACTCCTGCCTGTATTCATAAGCTTCTCTCAACTCACTGTGCCACTCATTAAAAAAAAACAAAAAGAGAAACATGAAAACACTCCGTAACAACCACTGTACAGCAGTTCTTTCCCAGTGTCTCTCTCTCTTGGATATTTGTTTCATTTCTCCTGTTTGTTTTCCTCCTTGCTCAGATTCCCTCTGTTCCATTTTACACCACAACTCTAAAGAGAGTTCAAGGACAATTCAGAGGCTGAATTCATGCAATTGTTCCTGGGTCCCTTAGGATGCAGATCATGTTTGAACACCTTGTAAGTGCTGAGCTCATAGTGGACTCGCTTGCATGGGCAGTCTAAGTAGCATCTTTGAAAAGGGACTGGTTTGAATTGGGGCGAGCTGGCAAACTGTTAAAAGAATTTTTTTATATATTTATTTTAGATTTGTTTTAAGTATAAAGATGACAACTGAAGAGTCACGTGGTTTTCTTGACCAGCCCTTGAAGTCCGCCTGTAATGAATATTTGTTGAGTTTAGTTTTTTGGCTTTTTTTTTTTTTTTTGCACATGGAAGTGAAGTTTGTCAGGGGACCCGAAGAGGCGACGCCTCCGTATGTGAGGGAGTCTTGAAACACTTTGGAATTTGTGGAAACGGATTTCACAACTATGCATGTTCCACTGTTTGGGTTCATTGTGAAGAACGCAGTCTGCTTGTTGTGGCACTCGCCGTTCAATGATGGGCTTGTTGTGAATTGGTAAACAATAAGAAATGTATTTGTGCCCCTGTCATTGGGTCACATGACCCTTCAGTTATTCACAGCTGTGTGATGGTGGCTGCTTGTGACACTGCTGCTTTCTGGTTGCCAGGGAGACAGCGGAACAGGCTGGAGCCAATGGACACAATCTTTGTGAAGCAAGTGAAGGACGGAGGACCAGCAAATGGAGCTGGTCTCTGCACAGGTAACACACACACACACTCTCACACACTCTCACTCACACACACACACACTCTCACACACACACACACTCTCACACACACACACACTCTCACACACACACACAATGCTCAACCTTTCTCTCATTGCCACTAGTTTGTGCGTAGGCAACATTCCCATGTGTTGTCCCTCTTTTTCGATATGCTGCCCACATTTACAGCCACTCCCTCACACACACACACACACACACACACACACACACACACTTGGTTCAGTTCACAAAGTTTCAAAGGGAAGCTGACTACCTCACGTGGCTGTCATTGTTCCTCACTGCACAGATGGTATTGTCTTGCTTTGCAACGCCACTTGACGCTGAGGCTGTCACTTGTTTTCTCCCTCTGTAGGAGACCGTATAGTCAAAGTGAATGGGGAAAGTATCATTGGCAAGACGTACTCGCAGGTGATCGCCTTGATTCAGAACAGGTAAGAAGCCTCAACAACTTGCATTCAACATGTTTATTTCCCTTTTGACACGGTGGAGGCATCCAGTGATTTGTTATTTCCTGTCGTGTGTTGCAGCGAAGCATTCCTGGAGCTCTGTGTTATGCCAAAGGATGAGGACATTCTGCAGCTGGTGAGTTTTACAGAAATGCAGTCACAGTCCTGTTTTCGAAAGGCGGGTTGAACTGCCATTATTATTGGCATTTTGTGCAAGCACAGGTCTCGCCATTTGTGCAAAGCTTTCGAACATCATGTAATGCTTTCAGCTTACTGCACAGTCTGTAGCCCTTCCTCTAAACCCTTGTAAGATACTCTAAAGCCCATGTCATAATGCTTCCAGAGTGGCCTCCAGCCTTGAAGGACACTGCGGTGGCCTGCTCTCGTCTGGAGTGTTCTAGAACATCTGAGACATGTGAGAGAGGACACTGCGGTGGCCTGCTCTCGTCTGGAGTGTTCTAGAACATCTGAGACATGTGAGAGAGGACACTGCAGTGGCCTGCTCTCGTCTGGAGTGTTCTAGAACATCTGAGACATGTGAGAGAGGACACTGCGGTGGCCTGCTCTCGTCTGGAGTGTTCTAGAACGTCTGAGACATGTGAGAGAGGACACTGCGGTGGCCTGCTCTCGTCTGGAGTGTTCTAGAACATCTGAGACATGTGAGAGGGGACCGGCTGCTCTGCCTCCTCTCCCTCTGCACCTCTGAGCTCCGTATCTAGGGCTCCTAACCAGGCCACTGCAGGCTGTCCTTCAGCGCTGGAGCTCAATCACAGCTGACCTCGATCTGGGTGCTGCCGCAGAACGCTCCGCCGCGTATCGATGCTCGAAAAACTTTTTGCGTTCTCTTTCTCCCCCTCGTCTCATGATGCAGCATCACGTCATTCCTTTCCCCAGAAGTTAACGGCCTGTTTCAGCGGGTGTTTTGCTGATTCTCCACAATGCCTTTTTTTGTTGCCTCGCAGTCACTCCAAAAGTGCAAACCCTGTTTTTTCGGTTACATAAATGTGTTTTCAGTTCTTTCTCTTTCTTGTATGTCCTCCCAGCAGTACGTGCATATCCTCACTGTATCTTCATTGGGAATATCTTCATCTTGATAAATGGCTGCTTAAGTCTCACGTCAATATTGTGCACTTCACTCTCTGAAACCATGGACATTTGGAGAGGTAGAGAGTGTGAACAGAAAAGTGTTTGAGGAAAAAGTCTTCTCTTCAGTCATAACAGCTGGAATAAAATTCAGAAAGGCTGTTCTGTTATTATGCAACGTTCACATCTCTGGTTCCCCAGGCTTTCGACAGACTCTAACACCTCACTGTAGTGCCTTTTAGATCTGCAGTGAAGTGAAAAGACTCATTTCTGAAACCAGTGAGAACTGCTTCAGGTCACGGCATCCCAGGCATGCGCACCTCCACTGCTGTTTGACCTGCTAGTTGTGATGTGCCCATAGCAGGCCATCACGGCTGTGAGGGTGATGCCAGTGGGAGCCTGGCACACGGATATATGCCCATCCTCAGAGACTAGGTCACATGGGCATATGCCCATCCTCAGAGACTGCTTCACATGGGCATATGCCCATCCTCAGAGACTGGTTCACATGGGCATATGCCCATCCTCAGAGCTTGGCCTTCTGCTTTGTCTTCTTTAAACCTGGTAGCTGCCAGATTTGTGTCCCTTCCCTTTTACAGTAGCTTATGAATGAGTCTCTCTCTCATTTGAACTCATCTGCTGATGGCCTATCCAACATGCAACACCAGAGTAGACCTCTGGCATTACGAGAGGGCCCTGCTCAGGTACCGTGAAGTAAGGTATGAAGGACCTGCAGTGCCCTCATACTCATCAGCAGGTGGATCAATCAGATTCAGACTCCAGACACTAGGTTGTCCCATGAACCTCGACGACACAGGATGCAGACCACTTTTAAAGGTCGAGTCTGTGATTCTAATCCCATGCACTTGTTGTCAAATTCAGCAAATTTCTCCACACTGTCCTCCAGCTGTCCGTTCTGTGTCTGCGCTCAAACAGGCTGATGTTCGGACACAGTCCTGGCTTGGTAGATTGGAAACAAACACAGTGGCTTGGACAGAGCCGTATACAATTGAAGCTAATCAACACAGCGTCAGGAACACGGAAAGGAGGGGTGTCATTTGATCAAATGTGAGGTAAAATATCAACAACTTTTCACCAGAATCCTGGACTGAGCCTATAAGTCTTTTATACAGTCTGTATATTGGATGTATACTGTCTGTTTGATCTACATTTCTCAGGTAGCTATTGGAAGTCGTACCATGGGAAGGTATTGTGCCGGAGTTGTTTACCAACTCCATGCCGTCCCCTTTGAAATACCGAGTGTGAAACTGGGACGCCGACCCCACCGAGCTACGCCTCTCGCTGTTCTGCATGAACATTTCTCCTCCATCTCTTTAACGCCTCTCGCTGTTCTGCATGAACATTTCTCCTCCATCTCTATCTAACGTTCCGCTGAAAGCACAGCGTGGTGCCCAGTGAAACGCTCGTTTCCCAGATATGTCGGTCTGTTTTGGTCCATGGCAGACAAACAATCTTGCCTTGCCCCCGCAGGTGCACACCTGCGCAGCCTTTCACCCCCCCGGTCCACGGATGAACCCCAGCTGCACTCGCCGGGATCCTGTCTGGCCTCCAAAGTCTGTCTGTGCGTAATGTCTCCTTTCTTCCTTTTTGCACAGATAGAAAAAAAACTCTTAAAAAAAAAACCAGCCTGTCCTACTTAGACCACTCTGTCTCTTAAAGCGGCAGCCAGCTGTCCCCTTAAGACTCCGTGTGACCCCAGCAAACCAAGCCAACACAACAGGTCTGTGCCAGTGGGGTAGGTTGGTCGGCCGTGTTGCAAGGATCCCGGGGGTAACTATGCCTCCACAAACGGTTATTAAAACGGCTATTAATAGAATAAAAAAATCACTCACTCACACACACACTTTGTGAGCCATCATTCTGGTAACAAGCCAAGATCCTGCTGTGCTGCTCCTAAAGTGGACACAGCAGGGGGAGTGGAGAAAGTTTAGTGCTTTCTCTCTTTCCTTTTTTAAATGTATCGTTTTTCTTCTCTTCCCCCTCTACTTTTCTTTCTAACTCGCCTGCCTGCGTGCAGCTCTGCCCAGGTGTTTTAAGCCTAGTAACATGTGACGGCCCATACTACTGTGGAAGTGTGTGTGCAGTGTTTAAGCCCATACTCCTGTGGAAGTGTGTGTGCAGTGTTTAAGCCCATACTACTGTGGCAGTGTGTGTGCAGTGTTTAAGCCCATACTCCTGTGGAAGTGTGTGTGCAGTGTTTGAGCACATTCTACTGTGGAAGTATATGAGCCCATACTACTGTGGAAGTGTGTGAGCCGTGTTTAAGCCCATACTACTGTGGAAGTGTGTGAGCAGTGTTAAAGCCCATACTACTGTGGAAGTGTGTGTGCAGTGTTTGAGCCCATACTACTGTGGCAGTGCAGTGTTGGAGGAAGTGTGCACTGTGGAAGTGTGTGTGCAGTGTTTAAGCCCATACTACTGTGGAAGTGTGTGTGCAGTGTTTGAGCCCATACTACTGTGGAAGTGTGTGAGCCGTGTTTAAGCCCATACTACTGTGGAAGTGTGTGAGCCGTGTTTAAGCCCATACTACTGTGGAAGTGTGTGAGCAGTGTTTAAGCCCATACTACTGTGGAAGTGTGTGAGCCGTGTTTAAGCCCATACTACTGTGGAAGTGTGTGAGCAGTGTTTGAGCGTTTACATGGCTGAAGCTCTGTGCTGCCGAGGAGGAAGGACGCCTCGCTTTCTGCTCCCGCTTCCTCTACCTCTTCTCAGTTCTCATCATTTCTGCTCATAATGCTGTTCTGAGACTGTTGTGGTTGTTGTTGTTGTTGTTGTTGTTGTTGTTGTTGTTGTTGTTGTTGTGCCATTTGTCCTGGACAGTTTTTCGTTTTGCTTGATACAATTTAGTGATTGCCAGGCGCATCTCTTGACTGTTGCAGTCGAATGCATGGCTGCTCAGTGTGGCGTGTTGGCCCTAATGTGAGAGATCGCCCCCAGGTTTGTTTGTTTGGGTGTGGTGACTGCACGCTGGAGGGCATTCGTGTCTAATTCCCTGTAGTTTCACCCTCCCAACCCCCCTCTCCCGTTAGGGACATTGAAGCTACCTTTTCCCCCGAACCCTTGCAAACATCTGTTTGAGTAGTGGGATGAAGAAGGACAAGGAGTAGCAGATTTGTTGGGGGAGAGGGGTTTGATCACAGCCGAAGCTTCTTTTTCTGTGTCATACACAAGGGCTCTGCCAAATCCTCCCCCGCTGAGACGGGACAGATCTCTGATCTCCAGCTTAATTTTGCATTGGTGAGCGGCACAAACACAGGGCATCTGAGGGGCATCTGAGGGGCACAAATACAGGGCATCTGAGCTGCTATCAAAAAATCCATTGCTTCCTCGCTTCCTAAATATAGCCCTGCTCACGGAATCATACCTAGCCAAGGTTAGCGCCGCTGCCTCCACACCAGGCTGCACCGACAAGAGAGAGGAGGCCGTGCAAATGGACTATCCGGAGGTGTTTTTAGGTCATTGACGAGGCCCTTTGTTTATTGAATGATGTGAAGGGGCAGACCTTGGACATTGGATCAATGCGGCCCAGCCAGCGTTGAGAATCTCCGTCCATTCGTGAGTGATCACTAGGGGAAGTGTCAGTGGGCTGTGCCGGACACGTCTCTAAGCTGGGCTCTAATTGACCTCAGGCTCCTGCCTGTCACCAAGAGCAATGGATGCCGAGACCTAGGCTGCCCACAGGAAATTAGCCAGAAAAAAGACGATGTGGAAAAAGGAATTTAAATGACAAAACAAATATTACACCACCCTTGTTGTTGATGTTGCCTTGGGAATTACAACAAAAAAAAGATTTACAGAAAAATATCCTCTCGTGTAAATCCTCCTGTTCTCCTTGTGTCCATTCACATCTGTTGCTGTGGTACCAGTGCCTCCACACCCAGCTGTGTGTGTGTGTGTGTGTGTGTGTGTGTGTGTGTGTGTGTGTGTGTGTGTCTGTGTGAGAGAGTATGGGGGAAGGGATGAGGGGGTAATTGTAAGGGGCTGCTGATGTGGCCTGGCCAAGCGGGGGTGGGGGGTGTCCGCTGGGCTGGAGGATTAGGACAGTGGGGACTCTCCAGGGTGACATTAGCAGGTTGGGAGGAGGGGACACACACACACACACACACACACTCATACTCATACTCACTCACACTCGAATGTACACGGTGAACAGGAGCCACAGGCTGCGGTGATGATGCGTGGGTGTGGATGAGCTGAGCTGAGCTGGCGTCAGATGACTGCTTCATGTTTTGGACAAGTCAGTGCTGATGACTGGGAGAGGAGGGGGAAAAGAGAGGAGGGAAAAGAGAGGAGGGATGGATGGATGGAGGGAGGAAGGAAGGGAGGGAGGGAGGAGGAGGACGCTGTGCCATCTGAGCTGAATGTATAATCAAGCAGCTGCTGCTTCCGTCATGTGAGTGGTTGCTGCTCTCCAGAGAGGGAGAGGGAGAAGTAGAAACAGGCTCAAGGGGCGTCTGTGTGTGTGCGTGTGTGTGTGTGTGTGAGAGAGGGAGAAAGAGGGGGGGGGAGTGAGTGAGAGTAGCGAGTGAGAGCAGCGAGTGTGAGCAGCGAGTGAGAGCAGCGAGTGTGTGCGGGTTAATCTGGCTGCAGACAGAGCGAGAGAGAGAGAGAGATAGATAGAGAGAGGGATGGTGAGCGCTCTCTTCAGCGGCAGCAGGCACGCTGTGGCTGCTGTTCTGCCCCCACCTCCGCCTCCAGCTCTCCTGGCCACACAGAGGAAGAGCAGGTGGCATCAACGCTAACGTGTGACTGTCGTCCCGCATACCTGCACGTCTTCTGTTGCCTCTCACCGCACCGTCTTCTCTGAGGAGTCAGACCAGCAGCAGCAGCAGGCAGCAGCAGTGTTGGCGTCGGCAGCAGCAGTGAGCACGTCAGTCCGATCAGCAGCAGCAGCAGCAGCTCCGGTGTATTTTTAGCACACAGTGTCAGTGCCACAGGATAACGCCGACCTGCGCGCTGGCTCACGCGCTCTCTCTCTCTCTCTGTCTCTCTCCTGTCAGTCTTCTCTGTGATGTGTGTCGATTCTCTGTATGTGCTCTCTTACTCTCCTCTCCTCCTCTCTTCCCTTCTTCACCATGGCTGCAATGCATTGATGGCAGCTGTCACGGGGGATCACTAGTCTGGTAAGCTCACTGGGCGGTCGGCGGTCTTGAGACGCCTGGCTATTCTCTCGTCTCTTCCCGTGGCCGTCACGTCACGTCATGCATGCCTGTGCATTCGTTTGAGGAAAACTGACCGTGATCCTGTCTGTGTCTCTCTGTCTGTGCTGTCACCAGTGTTGCTCCCCCTACCCTGTTTGTTTGCGTGTGGCCGGTGCTGTTGCCATGTTGCATGTCACCGTGGTGCATGTTGCCTAGCGATCGTAGCAGTGCTGTAGCACTGGTACCTGTTTGATTTAGGGAGCTTAGCGGCTGAGCTGGATTCAGCTGGCACATTGAAATGCCTCGCCCCTTTCTTTTCTTTGTGCTCTTTTATTTTTTCTCGTCTCTCCATTTGTTGTGATCTCTCTCTCTCCCACACCCTCGTAAGGAACTTTGACCTGGTTGTTGTTGGCACACATGCTCGACTGTGACTGGCAATCTGGGGAGGAGTAAAGTTCCTTTCAGCTGATAGTGGCCCAGCAGTCTGGCATACGTAAGCTCTGCAGCCCGGCGCTACAGGTGAGCAGGAGCTAAAGTCCACCGCTTGCAGTGTCGGCGGCGGCGGCTGGAAACATTGTCGTGTCGTGTCGTGTAGTCGAGACATGATGAGCTTTTGAGGACAGGACCCCCTTAGCTATTCCACGTGCAGATTTAGTGGTCGTGCCGTTTGAGCATGAGTTGAACCGAGTTAGCATGTGACTTTGGAGAGGCCATTGTGCACCCGCCGCCAGCATGATCACCGAGGTCCGGTTCAGCGCCGTAGCGACCGCGGGCAGCCGGCCACGCCTGGCCTCCATCAGCCTGCGATCGCGTGCCGTCACTCCGCCGGTGGGTCAACGCCTGAAATCTGGAACCGACCGCTCCTCCCTACCTCTTTATTTATTCTTTTTTCCCCCCTTTTAAATCACTCGCTCCTGGCTTTTGTCTTTTATTTGCTTTGCTGTTTTTTCCCCCTCTAGATTGACATCTGTTGCTCCTCCGGCTCATAGCACTGGTCACCTGACTTGCCTTACTGTGATTAGGTTTGACAGGAAGCAGAGCCCTATCAGCGAGGAGATCCCTCCGATCCATATCTCACCCACGGCTGCTATTTCCAGCTCTTATCTAGCACCGCGGCTCAATACCACAGGGCCGTCGGTCCGTGTTGATTATCTGTTCTCACTGTGGTTGTTGCTGTCGTCTGATTTACTTGTATACCTTTAAAACATTTACATACGGGAAGGTTATACATTTTAGGTTGGTTTTATGTCTTTATCTGTGTTGTATATGAGCTCTATGTGTTTTGTGGTGTCCATACTGTAGTGATCTCCTCTCCTAGTGAATGTCTCCCACATGGTGCAACTGAGCACAACTCTTTGCTCTTGACCTGTGAAACTCCCACTCACAAGCTGCAGCGCAAATTATCCACCCACTCACATGCATAGACTCTCGCTTGCTTTCTCAACCACACATGCCTGCACACACACACACATGTGCGTACACACACACACACACACACACACACACACACACACACACACACACACACACACACAAAAACAAGTAGTTATGGCTGCTACAAACCCAAGATGTGCTGCTAATCTTAGGTGGACCCCTAATTTGAATCTCTTCCTTGTCTCCTCGCAGGCCTACTCCCAGGATGCCTACCTTAAAGGCCACGACCCCTACAGCGGCAACGCGCGTCACATCCCTCAGCCGCCCCCTGTATGCTACCCCCGAGTAGACGGTAAGCCCCCCTCAGGGATGGCCCAGGCGACCGAGAGCCCATCCCCGGGGGGGCTGCCACCACCAGAGCTGGGCTACCGTGTGGAGATTCCTGTGCCACCCTCCCCTCCCCCTCCCATGCCCATGCCCATGCCCATCTCCAAGGCGCAGACGGCCGTGTGCGTGTGCAGCGAGAGTGGCGTGCGGACGGTGGTGGTGCCGCCCGACGGCCACATGGGCCACCCGGGCCCCGGCCACAGGGCCGACTACATGATGATGGGCCCCGATCCGGTCCTGATCCGACCCCGGCCCGGCGTGGCGTCTGGCGGACGGCCCTCCTACCCCCACCCCCGCAAGGCGGACCTCTACCCGGCGTACCACGGCGATCCGTACGGCATGCAGCCGGTCCACTACCACCCGGCGGCCTCTGCCTCCCCCGGATCGCACCAGAACATCGACTGGCGCTCCTACCAGACCTACCGGGAGTACATCGACAACAAGGGGCTGCACACGTACGGCCGCAGCATCCAGGAGCGGCTGGACAGCCTGCGCGCCGCGACTCAGGGCGGCCATCTCGCCATGCCTTGTGGACCGCCTCCCCTCGCCCACGGGTGGGACCCCCGGCTGCGTCGCCGCAGCACGTCTCACGAGCGCTCCTACGCGGGGCCCCCCCTCCCGCCCCCCCCACGCAGCGCCTCCCAGGACCGGATGAGCGGCTCCGAACGGGCCAGGCATCACCATCACCCCGACTGGCCCCGCAGCGCGTCCCCAGGACGGCCTCGTCCGCAAAGCCCGTGCACACTCCACGGACTACGTCGAGCACATGGACCTGCACCAGCCTGCCGCCTGGCCGGCGGATCGGCGCATGTACGCGCGGGCCGAGCCCCAGCAGCGCCCCAGCAGGCAGTCCCTCCCGCCGCGGGCCCTCCTGCACCGGAGCCCGCCCGGGTACGGCCCAAACAGCAGCATGCGCGGCAGAGCCCAGATCGGCATCCGGACCGACATTCCCCCTCCCAACGTTCCCACGGAGAGGCCCTCCCGCCTGGGCATGAGCCTGACTCCCGAAACTGGCCCCAAAGACCCTAGAGTGGTGGGCAACCACCTGTCTCATCCGCCCCACCACCTCCAGCTGCAGCAGCAGCAGCAGCGTGCGCGAGCGGAGACGGCGGAGACGGGCCGAGAGAGGGACCGAGAGACGGGCCGAGAGAGGGACCTAGGGGTGGGGCTGCGCTCCTCTTCCTGCTCGTCGACCCCTCCCTCTCTGAGACAGCAGCACCAGAGAGGGGCGGGGGCTCTCAGGCCACACCTCCAGGACCAGCAGGGCCCAACCAATGGGCGCAGTGGACCAGTCGAGGGTGTAAAGATGCGTGAGAAGCCGCCCACTGGGTCGAAGAACGGGACTCCGCCGCTGAGGCACCCGTCCTACATCCTGGCGGTGAACGAGGCAGAGGGAGGTGCCAGTGGGCAGGCGGGCACAGGAGTGGCGGGCGTCGCAGGAGTGCCAGGCGTGTGCTGGCTGCCGAACGACGCCCGGCGCGAGGTTCAGATGAGAAGGATCGGCGAGCAGCTCAATGAGTCCTTCTCCAGCACATTGGACGAGTCGCTCGACTCCATTCCCTTCATTGGTGAGTCCTTGTGTGGTGGTGTGTGTTGTGTGTGTGTGTGTGTGTGTGTGTGTGTGTGTGTGTGTGTGTGTGTGTGTGTGTGTGGGGTGACTGTGCGCACACCCTTGAGTTCTACTCGACCCCCACCCGCATCAGGAATTAACTCTTGCCATGTGTGGTTGACTTCATGTGTGTGTGTATGTTCCTAACTTTGAATGTATGTGCAAGCATTCATGCATGCATACACACAGCAGAGAGTGCCGCTCTCCCGTTGCCATGGCAACAAGCAGCAAGGGCCCCCTTTCGTGCCTGTTGCGGCTGCCGTTGGGGTCGACGGCTGAGGACTGAAGATAGAGCGCTGTGGGCTGGGTGTGCGGGGGGGGTGGGGGGTAGTAATTGGCTGTGTTTGTGTAGCTGTGGAGACCTAATGACGGGGAAAACGAGGGACAGCGGTGTTTGTGGGGGGGGGGGGGAGCTGGGTGCTGTATAGCCAGTCATTAGTGCCTGGTGTTGTGGCTGTCCGCTGGCCTCTGTGCTGGGAGAGAGTGGGAGAGGGAGAGGGAGAGACTAATGACTTGATGGATGCGGTGCGTACATGTTACTCACTCGGCTAGCTCACTGCTTTCAGTGCAAAGGAGTCCGTCAAGGCTGTGAATGGACTGACAGTGAATGTTGTTGGGGATTGTAGTTTTATCCAGACTGCTTTTCTAGCTGGCTTGTCAGAAGTGGAGGCAACAGGCTGCATAGCTTGATGAGAGAGGAGGCATTTTAGCATTCAGCATTCACAAGAAGTTCTTTGAATGTGTTTGCTGCTTGCTTCTGTTAATGCTAGTATGAAATGATGGGTTTTCACTGGTCTGATTTTTTTTCCTCAAGATTTTTTATAGTAGCATCCCGTAGTAATGCCCCCGCATCCCAGGTAGTGAGGATAAATAAGATGGCATTTCAATAGCGTGTGAATGACCAGTCCCTTAAGCTTTACTAAGGGCGCCGCTTCATCTAGTCAGAGGTTTTTAAATATGCTAGCTGGAGGACACACTTAGCGTCATGTGAATGCTAGCTCAGATTTAATTGTGAAGCGCTGCACTGTATGAGTGTGTGCTACAGCAGAGCATGTCCTCCTTAATTTGCCTGAAATTGGGTGTCCCATTTTCCTGAGACTGATCCGCTCCTGTGTCTACAAAGGCTTGTGAATAGAGAACTGTTTTGATTATTTTAGGGCGTTTTTCTTTTTTTTTTTGTAATGTGAAGTGATCTTGCCTACACTGTTGGCACTGTCTTCACAGCTCCTGAAGGGACTTTCCACTTTCATTTAAAGGTGCAATGTGTAGGCTAATTTTTGTCTTAACTCTGTCTAGACCAACCATAATAGCTCATTCTGAAAAAAAACAATGAAAAGATAATTTTCACCAGTGTTCTACGCATCTTGATGCATTGCTTCGGTGATGAACCGTATGCTTTACATTTTCTCATGCCTTTGGAAGAACCTAGTTTTACGTCTCGAAGCATTTTAGTTTTTTGAGGATGAAAAACTCCCTATTGGACCTCTTTAAATCCCATAAGGAATTGTTCCACCTGTATGCGGAGTTAATAATGAAAACATCTTACTTGTTCCACCTGTATGCGGAATTAATAATGAAAACATCTTACAAAACATGTAAAGACATTTGCCAAACCTTTGGTAGGATCTCTTACCACTGCACCAGAAAAATACAAGATATAAGAACTTGTTGATTCCTCCATGTCATGGTTTTAGACGTGTGTGTGTGTGTGTGTGTGTGTGTGTGTGTGTGTGTGTGTGTGTGTGTGTGTACTACTGTCTTCTTATCTGTAGAAATCCTTAGTGTCCTGACTAGTGTGTGTGCTACTGTCTTCTTATCTGTAGGAATCCTTAGTGTCCTGGGTCAAACAAACTGCAATTTGAACAAATGGGTCAACGTACCTTAATTTAACGCAAATCTTTTTTCAGACATTTTTTGGAATAGATGTATTTGAAATGGCGTGATGGGGCTGTAACTGCTCTGGGTACATATCCTTGCCTGTTCACCCGTCAGATAGACTAGAGCAGATTGGCTGTAACTGCTCTGGGTACATATCCTTGCCTGTTTACCCGTCAGATAGACTAGAGTAGATTGGCTGTAACTGCTCTGGGTACAGTACCAGTCAAAAGTTTGGACACACCTTCTCATTTTTTGAGAAGTTTTTTCTTTACTTTTATTATTTTCTACATGGTAGATAACACTATTTTTGTTTAGTACATCATTCCATATGTGTTCTTTTGTAGTTTAAATGTCTTCAGTATTAATCTACAATGTAGAAAATAATAAAAGTAAAGAAAATTATTCTCAAACAAATTAAAGGTGTGTCCAAACTTTTGACTGGTACTGTACATATCCTTGCCCGTTCACCCGTCAAGCTATGCTGGTACCAAAGAGCCGAATCAGGGCAAGGCGCAGCCGGCAGATCTAAGTTAGGAATCGCTGCCGCAGTAGAACTGCTGCCCTCAGTACGTACACACTCCAGCCTAGATAGGCACTAATGGCTTTTGTCTGCTGTTTGCTCTGCTTGTCCTTAAAAGACCTGTTCCTGTTGTGAGGTGGAGGCAGTCCCGTCAGATGTGATTTGTGTTGCTGTAGACAACAGGGTTTGGCTAAGGAGACTGTATGGAATCTTGAATACTGGTCTGCTGTAAGGCCTACACCTGATATGGACATTTATTTAGCCAAAGCCACAAAGTCATTTTTTGTTTTAATTGGTCTCCTTTCTCTAGTGGAGATGGTATATAGATTCGTTTTTTCTTTTATGCAATTTCTGATGGTCTCAAACAAAGTGACAAGAAGCCATCTTAAATGAGTACCTTTTTGCTATGAAAGAAATCGGATGCTAGCTGTAGTTGCAGATGTATGCTTATCTTAGACAAACCAGTCGTAGATCCATCGTAGCACGACCATCAACAACTACAGATGTCTTGTCTCACGGCACATCAAAGCTTGAAAGCTTGCTATTTTGTTTGAATTTGACAGTTGCTGTATAGCTGTTACATTATCCACGCCACTAGTGCTGTCTTCAGCATGGTGGCACAGTGCCACTGTCTGAGGCAGCTGGACCCCAGCCTGAGGGGCAGCAGGTGTGAACACACAAAGCTCCCGTCACACGGGGCACACTGGGTCCAGTGGTGGCTCATGGGACAAAAGAGACTCAGAGCCCGTGGCCCTGGCGCCCATCAATAGCTTGTTTCACTGCTCGTCCCCCAGTGGTCTCGCCCCACTGCGTGAGGTCACTCTCCCCCGGCTCCCTCCAACACTGCTGCTGCTGGGCGCCAGCCGGTGAAGTCGAAGAAGAAAATTCACACCGTTTTTTCCTCTGAGGCTCTCGGTGGTGTGTTCGACTCGTAGCACTGGAAACATGAATTGATGCTGCCTCTCCCCATTGAAATCCAAACGCTGCCTGGATGGCTCAGAATGGATTTTTATACAACAAGCACGGAGGATGAAGCTATTTTGGTAGAGAGAGTAGCCTTGAGGAAACCACAGCAGTAGTGTTTTGCGCACATCTGATCTCGAGGCGAAGGTTCCCAATCGTTGTGATGGATTTAACCTGAACCATTTTTAAGCACCGACCACTAAACGTTGTGGTGAAGGAATACTCGCTGGTGGAGAGCGCTCTACGGCCTGTCTAAGCACTTGCATTCTCTTCGCTGTGCTCATATTTAATCACCAGAATGGAGGGTTAAAGTTCACTCAGCTGCCGTGGCTGTGAAGCCATGGCTTTCTGCGGGCAGTCTGAACGTAAACAGAAAAGGTGGTTTCTGGTGTTAGCGGTGGCTGTAATTTGGGAGTGGTGCGAGGACATGCTGCTGGCGGAGCGACTGTGGCGTCTGCCCTGGTCCTGGGTGGGCGACGGGGGCTGGTGCTCCTCCTGCACACAGTGCCAGAAGATCTACTTGCATCTGGAGGACCTTGACTCTCCCAACGGTGGGGTGAACACCATTTACAGTGCATAGAGAAATGATTAGGAATATGTCCGTCTGTGTGTAGCCCTGAAATGGTGTTTTTGGAGCCTGAAGGCTCTGCAGATTTACATTTACATTTAGTCATTTAGCAGACGCTTTTATCCAAAGCGACTTACAAGTTTGTATATACATTTTACATCTACACTGATGGCACACTGCACATCAGGAGCAATTAGGAGTTCAGTGTCTTGCTCAAGGACGCTTCGACAGTGGGAATCGAACTAGCAACCTTCTGATTACTAAACGACTTCTCTACCTCCTGAACCACTGTCGCCCCGCAAAACATACAACACAGAGTCTTTGGTGTGGAGACAAGTTCCTTCCAGAAGCCTGGGGGACTTTGCACACCTTCCCTCCGTCCCTCTTTGAGAGGTAGGCCAGGCCCAGAACCTTCCCTCCGTCCCTCTTTGAGAGGTAGGCCAGGCCCAGAACTAGGCCATCCACTTTAATTTTAGCTCCGCTGGCCCCCTGGCATCCCTTAGCAGCTTTGTACTCCGAGCTTTTTTAGGCTTTGGGCTGCAAAGGAGTTGGGAACTTTTTAGTTCTCACAGAAACGGGACATGTCAAATTTCTGGAGAGGGGACAAAGTATGTCCTCATTTTCACCAGCTCTGCTCTGCACTGCACGGCACTGACCATTTTAACTTTTTGCTGGAACGGTAGTCTGCCGTGCTGACGTTTTCGAAAACTAACCTAATAAGTTGTTTTCCATTGAGATTTTGTTTTGGCTGAGCTGAGCAATGTTTTGACTGCACTGAGGGTAGGAAAAGAGATATCTCCATATCCTGTCTCTTGCAGCCCCCATTTGAGGTGGAACACAAAAATAACAAAAACTGTAAGCTCATCTAAGATTTAAGCCTTTAAGATAACGAGTCGACAACTGGGACGTTTTTGTCCTGTAAACTTTTTCATCTTCAAGTCGAGTTCTTGTTTACCAACCAGTGGGAACCCAAACCGATTCTCGTGGTAGACAGAGCTTGTGCAGTTTACTTTTGTGAAGGCTTCATTGTGCTGAGTATTTAGGGCCCTTTGTGGAGAGGATTGTTAGTCATGGTATGGTGACGTATTCCTGTGTCATTCGAGATGGCGCCACAGGGGCTGTCTGCCTTTCTCAATCAAGGCTCATGCTTCGGAGAATTTGTTTGGAATTCATCTTCTCAATATACGGATTTGTACCATTGTGAGGAGACATGGCCACGTGTGCGCCTAAGAGGCCTGTATGACGTCTGGCCCTGCACGACCTCTGACCCTGTATGACCACTGGACCTGCACCCCTTATGCAGGTCTAGACTCCGAGGCCTGTATGACTCTGGCCTTGCACCCCTTATCCAGGTCTAGACTCCGAGGCCTGTATAACCACTGGCCCTTGCACCCCTTATGTAGGTCTAGACGGAGAGGGCACCGTGCAAATCTAAATTTCACACGCAAATACTCTGATTTATTGTCTGTCTGGAGCTTCTGTGTGTTTAGAAATGACACAATCACAGTTGCGTTCTCATGACGACCCCTGCTGCTCTGTTGATTCAGTCATGACAAGGGTGGAATGAAGGAGTCTATGGACTCAAATTTATATTACGGTATTTTTAACTGTATGGATGGTATTGGTATTATATCATGGTCTGATCATCTAAAGTTCATACATTTAATACTATTATATCTTTCCAGTGGCAACAGCACCAAAATTATGCATTTCAAAAATATTTTGAAACCTTTTAAATTAGTAAAATCAAGAAAGATTAAGGAATGAAAACTTTGTTTTTCATTAACATTATGAACATGAAACATGGCTTAAAGAGTTTCTCTCTTATAAACAGTTACAAGAAAACAATAATCATTATAAAGCCCCTAATTACTATCACAAATTACTCTGCATGACTGAAATAATAGGAAATTACAACTATTAATAACTGTTAAATAGCCATTAGCCCTCAGCCAGTGGTTCTTAGCCAGGTACACCAGCTTGTTGACATTTTCCGGCTTGAGGGATATCCTGGTGCATGGCATGACATTTAGTAATGGGAACATAACTTACACAGAAGACCTAGTCGGGGTGCGTCACCTACCTGTGTAGGGGTGTGTCACCTACCTGTGTTTGCTCGGCATTTTGTGGAGCTTTCCATTGTGTGCAAGGGCAAACTTGGAACAGCCCCAAAATGTCCACCATCGGCCAGAAATATATATTACATCTGTTCCATTTCAAAACCGGACATGGTTCTTAATCAGATTATTCAAAACGTTTGCAGTTTGCTGGTTACTTAGCCATCTCATGTGGTAATTGAAGGCAAGACATTTAAGCAGACTACTGGGAACTGATGTTGAATTCTCATGACAGCTGAAATTCTTGGAAATTCGTATGCTTTATTTCATCTTTTGAAAAATATCCAGGTATTTACAGTATTGACAGAATTCATGGGGTGGCATGACGTAGCACCGAAGACGACTATAAAACCACCTGTAGTGGAATGGAATATTGACTGTGTCTCTCTCCCTCGCTCTGCTTCCAGACGAGCCCGCGAGCCCCAGCGTCGACCGTGACGCCGCGCACATTCCAGCGTCTGTGGTCATCTCTGGCACTTCCGCCCCCTCTGCTGCCACGCCCAGCCCTGCCGCCTCGTCCCCCCTCATACGCCGACAGCTGTCACATGACCAAGGTAAACCCCACCCCTGATGAATATGCTGTGGGTTGTCCTCAGCACCTATACGATTATATATTATTTATTGTCATGTACTTTGTTTTGCTGCCTTCTGCCCCCCCCCCCCCCCCCCCCCTTTTTTGTGTGCTGGTTTCTATTTCAGAAAATGCTGTTTCTGTTCCCTTCTTTGGCCTGCTTACTTGGTCTTTCTGGGTCCCACCCTTTCGTTTTGCACTTCGTTTTGCACTCTATTTTATGTGTAACTGTTACTGTTAATATTCTTTGTCGGTTTGTACAATAAACAGTTCAGTGGACACGACATTGAAAACAGGTTCATCAAGGACTGTGAATCTTCACCACTGACCTGTTGATGCACTGCTTCTCATAAGACCACAATATCTGTAGTGTTTGTGCTCGTCCAGCTAAGGTCAAAGCATGGTCACCGTGACGGCAGTCACCGTGACGGCACGCCTGCCCCGTCTCACCCCTGTTTGTTTATTGTCTCCTGAATCAAGAATCTCTCAAAAATGCCATCCTGGAATCCCAGAATGGGACCAAGACGGAGCGGTCGAAGTCCTATGACGAAGGCCTGGACAACTACAGAGAGGAGGGCAGAGGGTGAGACTGACAGGATTGTGTTGAGCTATAGCAGTGTATTGTGTGTAGTTATAGTAGTGTGTGTGTTTGTGTATAGTTCTAGTAGTGTGTTGTTCTAGTAGTGTGTTGTGTGTAGTTCAAGTGTGTATGTGTGTGTGTAGTTCTAGTAGTGTGTTGTGTGTAGTTCTAGTGTGTATGTATACATACAAAAAAATCCTTATACGTCATTGACCCGTGTGTGTGTGTAGTTCTAGTAGGGTGTTGTGTGTAGTTCTAGTGTGTGTGTGTGTGTGTGTGTGTTGTGTGTAGTTCTAGTAGGATGTTGTGTGTAGTTCTAGTGTGTGTGTGTGTGTGTGTGTTGTGTGTTGTCTGGTTTGCTTAGCTCTGTTTGTTTATCTCTCCCCAGACGCTCCTCCTCTAAACACATGCCCAGTCTGAAGGTGTTCCGTAAGGTAAGATATCTCCCAGTCCCTTGAAGGTGTACAGCCACGACAGGGTACAGGCACAGTACCTTTAAAATTCCGCTGTCCTTATGCATCTTATCTCTGCAATTCTGTTATTTCTTAATGTGATGTAGAACTGAAATTGTTTGTGTGTGTGTGTGTGTGTGTGTGTGTGTGTGTGCGTGTGTGTGTGTGTGTGTGTGTGTGTGTGTGTGTGTGGATCAGGCTGTGGATGGACATAAGTCCTCAGAAGACTCGGGCTCCCGGAGAGACTCGTCCTCAGACGTCTTCGGTGACTCTTCAAAGGAGGGATGGTTGAACTTCAGGCAGCTGAACACCGACAAGAACAAGGTGTGAACTCCCCCGCTCACGTGACGTCTGTGCTGTTAAGCGCTCGGAGCTGATAAACAGCTTGGCACTTTTATCTAGCCCTTTTCCCCCACCATCCCTGGATCCCATTCATTTGGCTTAGTCTCACTGACACATGGTTATTCCCAGAGAGCTTCCTTGGTGTCTTTGTCATTAAAAGTTTAAAAGTGAAAGTTAAAGTTTATCATCAAAAGACTTTTGGGCAGGTGTTTTGTGGGGTAGCTGCGGCCCAGAAAAGCTTAAACTAATCAGGTCTCTCTTCTCACTGGCAGCGTGTGCGATAACCTGGGCCAGGGGGGGAGTGCGCCCTCTAGGGGTTTAAAGGCTTCCCATGAAATGGGGGGGCACCTGTAGTAATAACTCTCTCCCTCTCGGTCTGACCATCAGTCAGTGCGTTTTAGAAACCAATATGGCCAGAAATTTCACATTTACCTTAGTTAATTATGGTAAGGCTTGGGTTTCGTGACAGTCAAATGCCGTTTGGCTAAATGGGAAATTAAGAGCATTAATTGTAAGTCAGAATGTCCTGAAATGTCCAGTAGTTTGGCAATGAGGTGAATCTATGAAAATGAGCACTGCGGCTTGGAGACTTGAAAACATGTGCGAGTAGTAACCGGTGATAGGTCTTTGCACGTCACCCAGCTTCTTCACTCACATCTCCTGGTCTCCACGGTGGTTGCTCAACGACGCTTTATGAAAATACAGTCCTGGTCAGTTTTCCAACTCCGATGTCGTGGTACAAAGACATACAGAACTGTGTCCAGTTGTCTTGTTTGTCTTTCCCTACATGAGTCCAGTCCCAAATTGGGACTAATTTCATATTGAATTAAGTTGACAGATCTCTCTCTCTCTCCTCTTCCTCTCTCTCTCCTCTTCCTCTCCAGCGTGTGGGAGGCGGGACCCGAGGGTGGAAGCAGATGTACTCGGTCCTGCGAGGCCACTCCCTCTACCTCTACCGGGAGAAGAAGGAGTGCCTGGCCCACGCCAACTCTCAGCTGGAAGAGGTGCCCCAGCCAATCTGCATCAAGGCCTGCCTGATTGACATCTCCTACAGCGAGACCAAGCGCAAGAACGTGCTGCGGCTCACCACGTCCGACTGCGAGTACCTGTGCCAGGCGGAGAGCCGCGACGACATGCTGTCCTGGATCCGCGTCATCCAGGAGAACAGCAACCTGGACGAAGAGGTGAGCTCAGTGCTCAGTAGCGCTCCCTGCTGGCGGCATTTAAATACTGACCGCCACCTGCACGGAGGAAAGAAATGACATGACACCGGTTCTCAAGGAATTCAGTGGTTACATCAGGAAAGAATTTTTCTCAGCATAGACAGAACTTTAAAAGCATTGATGGGAAATTCAAAGAGCAGTTTGTCACTTCGATAAACACAAAATGTCTGATGTATTGTCTTATTGTATTATAACGTCACAGTAAGGGGAAATGTCAGCTCAGTAAATTATGTCAGGATGCCACACGGCCATTTTGACATGGTTTCACACACTGCACTAGACATTACTCACCCGGTGGTGGTATACAACATGAGCCCCCCGGGGATGAGGAATGCATTCGAATGTCATGCAGGAACATTCCCAAGATATATGATAAATGTTATGTCCCATTGTATATACTCACTATATAACCCCCAATGTGTAGTCATGAGGCATGTACTATCAGTTCAGCCAGGCTGGCCTCATCAGTCTCATGACACAGAATAAGGAGACGCATGACTATGGTTAATGACATCACACAGCACTCACAGAGTCGTAGACGCACACAGCACTTTCTCCATTGTGTTTTTGTCATATATGCGCTCACCCATCATGTGACCTGGTGGAACTTTTAGGAGATGGGCAAAAGAGATTATGCACAGTCTAGCATGATGAAATGAATTCCCATGGAATATTTACTTCAGAAGTGGTATGCTCTAGTAGAGATAGAGCGTTGCGTAACAGACTGAGAGTCTAAATGCCACTTCAGTAGTGTGAGGCAGTTTGTCCAGATGCCAGTGATCCTGGGAGATTTGTGTGTGTGTGTGTGTGTGTGTGTGCGCGTGTGTGCACACGCACTTCAGCTGAACTTTGCCTATTTTTTAGAACGCGACGATGACGAGCACAGACCTGATCAACCGCAAGATCAGAGAGTACACCCTGATGAGGTAATCAGTGCATATGTCCGCCATATGTGTGCGCTGTGTTTGAAGACATTTCTTCATAGTGATTTGAGTTTTGTGATGTTGAGAGGCCATCAATTAATGTGTTTGGGTGGTGTGAATGTGTTCTCGTGTGTGTGTGTGTGTGTGTGTGTGTGTGTGTGTGGGTGGTGTGAATGTGTTCTCTTGTGTCTGTGTGTGTGATTGTGTTGCAGTGCTCCTAGCAAGAGCAAGAGTCAAAGCCCCCACTCCCCCAAATACGAGGACAGAAAGAGCTACAGTAAAGGTAACACTCAGATACACCCTTACGGTCCTGTCCTCTCCCGCAGACACACACACTCATCTCTCACTCTCATTCTAACACACCGCTATTCCTAGACATGCACACACTCATCTCTCACTCTCATTCCAGCACACACTCATGTCTCACTCTCATTCCAGCACACACTCATGTCTCACTCTCATTCTAGCACACAGCTATTCATAGACATGCACACACTCATCTCTCACTCTCATTCCAGCACACAGCTCCTAATAGACACACACACTCATCTCTCTTTCCTGTTTCTTCACTCTTGATTATATCTTGCATCTCTGAAGTGTTAACACATCTGTCTCTCTGTGTGTGTGTGTGTGTGTGTGTGTGTGTGTGTGTGTGTGTGTGTGTGTGTGTGTGTGTGTGTGTGTGTGCACGCGCGCATCAGATGACTCAAGCCCTCCGCGAGACAAAGCTGCGTGGAGGAGGGGGA
Organism: Clupea harengus; assembly: GCF_900700415.2. Lineage (NCBI taxonomy): Eukaryota > Metazoa > Chordata > Actinopteri > Clupeiformes > Clupeidae > Clupea > Clupea harengus. The sequence goes on from NC_045176.1 coordinate 6,042,036, forward strand.
TCCCTGGCCTTATGAGAAAGACTGAGAAGAAGCCCACGGCTGGGATCACCTTTGGGGTGCGCCTGGACAACTGTCCCCCTGCACGGTTGAACAGAGTAAGACCTGTGTGTGTGTGTGTGGTTGGGGGATAGAGGGGAAACTAGGGCTGTTGTGCAGAAATGCCAAGTGTTGTAAATGCAGCCAGAACTGATAATTGTGTATAGTGCTTCATTAAATGTCAGTCTGCCACAAGGCATATTGAATATTTATGATCTTAAGTTACATAATAGCACGTGTCCACACAAATGTACTGTCCTTGAGTGGTTGTGTGTAAGAGAGTGTGCTTTTAAAGAATAAGAAGCATTTCTAATCCTTCATTGGGTGTATCTGTCTGTGTGTTTGTATGTGTCTGTCTGTCTGTGTGTGTGTGTGTGTGTGTGTGTGTGTGTGTGTGTGTCTGTAGTTTGTGCCGCTAATCGTGGAGGTGTGCTGTACGCTGGTGGAGGAGCGCGGGCTGGACTACACAGGCATCTACCGCGTCCCCGGCAACAACGCCGCCATCTCCAGCATGCAGGAGGAGCTGGACACCAAAGGCATGGGTGACATCGACATCGAGGAGGATGTGAGTGGCTCCACAGAGCATCGCCAGAGTGTGTGTCTGTGTCTCTCTGTGTGTGTGTGTGTGTGTGTGTGTGTGTGTGTGTGTGTGTGTGTGTGTGTCCACAGAGCATCGCCAGAGTGATGCAGAGGGCTGGGAGTGGCTCTCAGTGGCTCCACAGAGCATCGCCAGAGTGATGCAGAGGGCTGGGAGTGTCTCTCAGTGGCTCCACACAGCATACCCAGAGTGATGCAGAGAGTTGGGAGTGTCTCGTATAGGCACCATCTTCACGAGCCACTGTTGACATGCTTTGGAATGTGGCGGTTGTGTCTCGTATGTCATGCAAAACCGTGTGGAATATATGTTAAAGTACAGATTTGGCCACAGTTAGTGGTTTAGTGATTGATTAATTAAAGCACAGTTAGTGGTTTAGTGATTGATTAATGCACTTCAAAGAGGTATCAGGATGTAGGCTCATATCAAAAGTGAAGACACCAGAAGGATCTAAAAATGGCGACGATTTAACCGAATATGATTGGTTCTGGGCGGACCTGGCTGGTTTTGTGTTTACCGAATGCTCTGGCTCCAAAAAGCACTTACTGCGCAGACTCTGGCTGCCATTTTGGCAATATGGGCTTCATCTTCGTGACGTCAGTGCATGACGCCATGCTTGTTATTCATTGGGATGTACTGAAAGGCACATGTTGCATGTCATTTCCTTTCTTGTTTTTCATGTATGGCCACAGTTCATGCTGGCTAGGTGGTCACTGCATCTTGTTTGTTTTCTTTCAGAAATGGCGGGACCTCAATGTTATCAGCAGCCTCCTGAAATCCTTCTTTAGGAAGCTTCCGGAACCATTGTTTACAAATGGTATGCTCCCCAAAAATCACTTAATTTTGAGATGCAAAAGGGTGTAGAAGCACTCTGAACAAATGTTATGTTGCAAATAGAGAAATAAAATAGTACAGAATATGATATTCATATATTACTCATGTTGTACAAGTATGCCCCCTGGTGGAGAATCTGCGAAAAAGCTGTTGAAAATATTTAGAATCTAGATGTTGTGTAGTGATCGTTCTGTTCTGATCTTTGCACCCCCCCCCCTTTCCTTATGCTTGCAGAGAAATATGAAGATTTTATCGATGCCAACAGGACACCAGATGCTGTTAAAAGGCTGAAAGAGCTAAAAAGGCTGGTAAGTTTCACACAAACCCCATAGTAAGGGATTATACCGCAGGCCGCTGCTGAGCTGCAGACTCATGCGTGCCCCTTATTCTTATTCCAGATCCATGAGTTGCCAGACCATCACTATGAAACGCTCAAGTACCTCTCGGGGCATCTGAAGGCCGTGTCTGAGAACTGCGAGAAGAATAAGGTAGGGGAAACATGCACTGACAGGAAAGCATCCTCAATGGCAGTGTGAGGCCCCCCCCCTATAGAGCTGGGTTTGCCCCTGAGGCCCAAATGGAAGAGCAATCATGGGCTTCATAAAATGTGCCCGTTCTCGAAGTTATGAGTTGCTTTGATCAAGAACGCCAAGTGAATGAACACAAATGCCTTGTAAACAACATTGAAACCTCACAAGCTTGTTTTGAGCTGAGAACATTTTTGCACGATGCATGTGAAGGATTCACCTCACCTGTGTGTGTGTGTGTGTGTGTGTGTGTCTCTATACACACAGATGGAGCCACGGAACTTGGCCATTGTCTTTGGCCCCACGCTGGTGCGGACATCAGACGACAACATGACCCACATGGTCACTCACATGCCAGACCAGTACAAGATAGTGGAGACCCTCATCCAGCATGTGAGGACGCGTCCCTTCGTCCGTCTCTCTTCGTCTCTGTCTCATTGTCCCAGCACTCAGTGCTGCTTGTGTAGTCTGTGGAGGAATGACACACTCTCTCTCTCTCTCTCTCTCTCTCTCTCTCTCTCTCTCTTCTAGTGTGACTGGTTCTTCAATGAAGAAGGAGAGGAGGAACCAATAGTATGTATCCCTGTGCTCTCACGTTGTCTGGGGAACATATTGTGTCTCGCGCACGCAATCCTCGTGTTGTGTCCCAGCATCGCACACATTACGGCAATAACTGTGAACCATAAGTCATCGGGGTGCAAACCTGTTTTGGGTGCTGTGCCCTGCAGGTGATGCGTGCTGTCAGTTAATGAGGTCGCGTGTGATTGATTGACTGTTCCTGTTCTTGTCCCTCAGGCGGTGGAGTTGTACAGCGCGGTGCAGTCCCAACCGGTCCCCAACATTGACCATCTGCTCCCCAACATCGGACGCACCGCCGCCTCTGCAGGAGAAGTCTCAGGTAACCTCAGCAGTGCCTCTCCCCGCGCAGTGCATGTCAGTGAGGGAGGACAGCACAGACAGGACAGGACAGGACAGGACGGGTAGTTTCAGTAGCATTGTGGGAAATGTATTCATATTGAGTCTGAGTGATGGGCTGTGCATGTGTGGTTATAGACTTGTGTGACTAGAGTCCTTAGGAAGATTAACATTCAGTTTTCTACATCTCGCTCCTATAAAATGTCTTAAATACACAAGCTATTGGGCTGAAGCCACCCGATACTATTTTAGCAATTTTTCACTGGGCAGTTTTTGAAGCAACATCCATATGAAAAATTGATGAAAATAGTGCATTCATGTGAAGATCTGTAGCCCCTGTGTTGGGTTTTCTGTTCTGTTTCTTTGCCATTGGTTTGGTTTGGCCTCTGTGGACGTCCTCCCATCGCCCCGTCATAATTTCTCATTTCTTTGTTCTTCCTCCTCTTCCGTTGAGATTTTTCTCCTTATTTTTCCTCTCCATGCATGCCAATCCTCCTCCTCAGCTTTTGTCCCCCACCCCCCCACCCCCGATTACAGCCTCTACTCCTCCTTTTGTGTTACGTTCTGTTCTTACTCCCCACCTCCCTTTTAAGTCGGCATGGTCTTTCCCAAATGAAAAGTTGAAAATGACAACATTTTAGGGGGAAAAAACCCACAAAAACAAAAAAGAGTGCTCGCCAAAAGCTATTGAAGTGCTAACCCGAATCCTGCCGTGTTCTTGACCCGTCTGACCCATCTTGTCTGCAGTGTTCTTTCTCCCCTGTCCCTGTCCAGCGCTGCTCACCCATTCCCACTCTTGACACAGGCCGACAAGTGGGCGGAGCCTACCACTCGGTGATGTCACTGGTGGACTCTGTAATATCTATGGTGGACAGCTGGGACTGTAGCAGGAAGGAGGAGTGTTGTCCGCAGTGTAGCTGCCTAGTCTGCCGCAACCCTCACTTCCTGTAAAGCTTCTTGTGGATTTTCTTTCATTACCACCCTGGTGGAGAATTCGGATGGGGGGGCGGGGAGGGACACAGATGTTTTGAGAAAAAAAAAAAAAAGAATAAAAGAAAAGAAAGACAAATAAACAAACAATGAAAACAAACAAACAAACAAAAAAAGAACAAAACATCAAACAAGAAAAGAAAAACACAGAAGTGGATATTTTTGTTTTTTGTCGTCTTGTGCTTGCACGTTGACCTCACGCACACAAACACACACACACACACACACCATATGTTTTTAAAAGCATTACCCAAAAGAGAAGTAAAATGTGTGAAGGATACAAGAGTCGGTGCTGTGCTGGTGTGTGCCGTGTCTGAAAACAGCCTCTTCTCTTGCGCCCTCTCGCTGTCTCCTGAAGCCTACCGCGGGGAGAACTAGCACGGTATGGTCGGCCGGGGGCCCCGCCGCCACCCCAACCGTCATGTGGCATAACTGTCATGCTGTCTCCAAAAAAAACGATGTGTGGGGGAGTGTGGGGGGCTCAACTGGCTACACACCTAGAGAGAGAGAGAGAGAGAGAGAGAGAGAGAGAGAGAGAGAGAGAGAGAGAGAGAGAGAGAGAGAGAGAGAGAGAGAGAGAGAGAGAGAGAGAGAGAGGACAGTTTGAGGCCATCCACTTGCAGTTGGCTCGTTAAGGAGGTGAACAGCAAGCTACAGAAAGCTGGAGATGGAGAGGGTGGCTGGTATCCGTATTGAAACCGGAAGTTGGATTTTACTTCAGTCTCTGGCTGTTCAGGTCAGATGACAAGTTTTAACCAACCAATCACCTGTGTGTTTAGTCGTATGACTTTGTAAAAGTTCGGTTAACAAGTCAGTTGAGTATTGAGCCGTATAAAAAAAATACAAAAACCGATTGTTTAAAAGGCAGGCGATCGACACAATTTCTCAACGAAAAAGTAAAGGTCCTGGTATTAGCCAGTCAAACAGAGTAAAGTACCCACTTCCGGTTTCAATACGGATCCCACCGGAAATACGTTATCTCTACCTACAGACCCTAATGGAGGGAGCAAGACTGGTGTATCCACTGTAGTCTGAGGAGCGTCGAAAGGCCCCTCAGTATCTCGGCCTCATGCATGTGTCCCTTTCCACTTGTAGTAGTCTTGCTCTAAGACCTGCCTTTGCTGCTCTCCTGACCTACCCTTCAGTAACCTTGGAGGACTGTGTCCAGTTAGTCGCAGGACAGGAAGGCCTGGCCTCTCTCATAGTCGTATAACAGCACTGCTGACACAAGCTCTCCAAACCTGCAGCCAGCCAGCAGGCCACGCCTTGCTGCACATCTGGGTCAAGTGGACTCTTAGTTTGTCTTCAGGGGAGTGTGTGAGTTTGTTGCCCTTGTCTGTTGAGCAGTGTGAGGTCAGTCTGTGGGGGGGGGGGGGGAGTTTCCCAGCTGGCGAGTGTAGACACATGGCCAAACCCCACAGCTCCTCCCACCCCTTCCACAGTCCGTCCCCCCGTCCCCCCCCCCTCTCCTGGCTGCTCTGTTCCGTTCTGTGACTAGGTGTCCCCAGTTGTGATCCGTGCCATGGTGTCTTTGACTTGGGAAAGAATGCCCCTCGGGTCTCGTGGCTGCGTTGGTGGGCCCTGTGTGTCCTGTGATCTGCTTGTGTTGTCTTGTCTCTCTGTCCGTCCGTCTGTCTGTCTGTCTGGCAGTGTGTCTGTCTGTCTCCCGTCTGTGGTTGTGTGTGTGTGTGTGTGTGTGTGCATGAGCTGCTTGTCGTGTAGCGCGGCACTCTCTGCGGGGTTTCATCCTCCTAACCATCTCTCTACACCCTCCTCCCCATCCTCCGCTCTGTCCTTCTTCACCCCCAACCCCTCCCCCAAGCTCCTGAGATCTTCATCACATGACCATGATATCACCATCATCATCATCATCAGTCTTCATAAGCTACATAAGCTACATAAGCTGTTGATGTTGTGGCTCGGGTTTTCTCTGATCGACATCTTCCTCTCTGGCGTGTTGTTTTTCCTCTTTCTTTCTCTCGCTCTCGTGTATGTGTATGCGTGTGTGTTGTAGGTGCAATAGGCAGATTCTCATGTTCCCCGAGTCCCCGACTGACCCCTGTGTTTCTCCTCTTGTCCACAGATTCAGCCAGTGATTCTGCCAAATCTAAGGTAAGGGCGTTATCGTCGCGTAACGCACCATCCCTGGCTTTCAGCCATGCAGGTGATGGGTTTGTAAAGGTGGACAAAGGTGTCCTTAAAAAGTGGGTTTGACGTATATATAAAACCCCTTTTTATGTGTGGATCCATTGACTGCATGCCTTTTAGCTGCCACATTAGGACCATTTACTGACGACGTGGCCCAGAACTCTGTACCTTTTAAAACTGTCATGGCGTCCACTGAGTAACTGTGTTAAATGTGGCGAGCTAAAATAGTTTCTGTGTCCTAATACAACTGGGAGTAGGCAAAGTGAAGGCAGAACAAAGCATTCTTTTTTTTTTTTTTTAAATGGTGTTACTTAAAGTGGGAATAACTTCAGAGATTTTTTTTGTCATGTTGGATGGTGTTTTTAGACAAGATTTCCATCTGAGTCTCTCGCTGAATGAAGTGCATGTCAGACTGCTTCTGTTCTTTTGGCCTGTACCTCTGCAGGTGTGAGGAGTAGTGGCAAGTCCTTATCCTTGCCACCCAGAGACAGCCCATAGCTTACAGTCACTGGTAACTGAAATGGGTATGAAACATGGGATGTCAGTAGCCAAACTCCATCGCTACACGGCATACCCGAGCCAGCTTAGACGCCGCATCTGATTTGCTTAGACGGCTTCTTGCAGCTTCCTTGCCATGGAGAACCATTATGACCATGGCAAATTATCCATAAGCCATCCATTTTGACATCATATTTTAACATATATGCCTATGTTCAGCTCCTGTGAAGAATAGAAATTCAGTCCACCTTTTCACTTCAGCATATTTGGCTTGGCTACTGTTGCCTTGGCTACTGTTGCCAGATGTTTCTTCCTAAAACATCTGTAGTTGGCTCCACCTGTTATGCTGACCCTAATACTTCCATTTGGCTGCGTTGTGTCCGTGTGCCATCCATACTGTAGCTCTTATCTGGCTAATACAGAGCTGAACATATCAGTGTGAACACTAAAGGTCTCAAAGTGTTTTAAGCATACGGGACACACTCCGAGGTACCGCGAAATGTGAGTTAAAAAAAAAAAAAAAATTAGTATTTTTTTGTTTCAATTTCCTCTTTTATCTCTTGAACTGTTGTATGGTTGTACTAAAGAGTAAGGGTTGCCTGTGCTAATGTCATTGCTGCTTGTGGGTGTGTGACGGTGCTGACGTTGCTGACGGTGCTGTCGTTTTCCAGCAGGGCTCGTGGGGTTCTGGGAAGGACCAGTACAGCCGGGAGCTGCTGCGCTCCTCCATCTTCGCCAGCCGCAAGCGCAAGAAGCCCAAAGACAAGCCGCAGCCCAGCAGCTCGGACGACGACCTCGACGCCCTCTTCCCCAAGAAGGAGTCCCAGGAGCAGAGCGCCCAGCCGGCCTGGCCGCAGCAGCCCTCGGAGGGCAAGGGGGACGACGAGGAGGAGGATGACGAAGGCGAGGGCCAGGAAGAGGAGGAAGGCCGGCGGGAGAACGGCGAGCGCGTGAGCGGCGAGGAGCAGACGGCGAGCCGGCTGGATCAGACCCCCGACGCGCTGCTGTCCAACGGCGGCGACGACGACGGCTCAGCCCACCAGCCTGAGCCGTACACTTGCTCCTGCCCCTCGCCCAAGCCAGGCTCCTCCCCCATCCTGAGCTACCGCATGCAGTCGGCGCGGCAGTGCTCGTTGTCCGATCCGCCGTCGTCGGTCTGCGACGAGGGCTGCACGTCCGACCTGGGCACGCTCAACAGCACCAGCTCCCAGGCCTCAGTGGGACGTCCCCCACGGCAGCGCGGCAGGATCCCCGGGAGCTGGACCGGTGACGGCGCGGCCCTGGCGGCCGAGGTGTGCTCCATCACCTCCGACTACTCCACCACCTCCTCCATGACCTTCATGACGGCGGACAGGGACGGCGGCAGCACCATCATGAGCCCCGACCTGCGCTCCGGCGCCGAGAGCCGCGCCACCGTCGCCACGCACGACGACGACGCGGACGACGAGCGCAGCGAGCTGGTGAGCGAGGGCCGGCCCATGGAGACGGACAGCGAGAGCGACCTGTCGGTGTTCGCCGTCTGCCGAGAGGCGGGGTCCTGCTCGGAGGAGAGCGGGCAGGTGCCGGCACCGGTGGCGGCGGCCGCACCGGAGATGGCCAACGCCTGCGGGAGCAGCCTGGTGGCGTCGCAGCGGCTCATCGCCGGGGACACGCTCGCACGCAAAAAGAGCAACCGGCACAAGACGGACAGCGAGTCCTCGGTGGAGAGCGGGCGGGAGGGCGGGCGGCTGGCGTGGGTGCTGGGGGCGGTGAAGGGTCGCTCGTCCACCGGCAGCCAGAGCTCCTCGTCCCCGCGCTGCAGCGGAGAACAGCCCACCGGCGTGGTTGTCGTCGGCAGCGACCAGGGCGGCAGCAGCAGCGTGGCTGGCGCAGGAGTCCCCGCCGACGACGACAACCCCGCCTGGCGGCTCAAGATCACCGACCGCCTCAAGTTCCGGCTGCGCTCGTCTGCCGACGACATGTTCGGCGTGGGGCGCTCGCCCGAGACGCGAGCCAAGCGCAAGGGCAACATCCGCCGGCGGCACACCATGGGCGGCCAGCGGGACTTTGCCGAGCTGACGGTGCTGGGCGAGCCGTCGGAGCTGTCGGCCGTGGACCGGCTCAAGCCCAAGTGCAGCTCGCAGGACTTCTCCATCGGCGACTGGATCGTCCGTGAGCGCCACCGCGTCAGCAACCCGGAGGTCAGCCTGCTGGGCGCCGCGTCCTCCTCCTCTTCCTCTCAGACGCTCCAGGGCCTCGGCCACGACTGCCCGCTGCACGCCTTCGTCCAGGGGGACGGGTTGCTGCCCAATGGAGACGGCCCCTCCACCCAGGGCAAGAGCCTTAGCCTGGGTGCTGACGCGCACCCCCACAAACTCTCTGGCTCACAAGTGGTCCGCTCACGTTTCTATCAGTACCTGTGAGAGTACGCATGTGTGTATGTGCGTGCGCGCGCGCGTGTGTGTGTGTGTGTATATGATGTGTTGCCTGATGGGTGAGTGTGTTTTATGGTCTAAACCTTGTCTTATGAATTGGTGTGAGTGTGTGTGCGTGTCGCATGTGAATGAATTCACACCGTGAGGTGTCCTTGTGCACGTTGTGTTTGTCTGTGGACACTTGACAGTAAAGGGTACGTGAAGTTGGGAGTGGCCCTCCTGGTTGGCTCCTGACACACACACACACACACACAGACTAAAGGACAGTGTCCTCCTCATTCCCACTCCTCACCGCCCCGCGCGGGGGGGCCCCTCTAATCTCTTCTGCCTCTGAACCCAAAGTGTGGCTGGAAAAGACTGTGAGGTCGCGCTGGGAGAAAGTGAAGACTGTGAAAGGATGGCAAGAAGATTGGAGGTTTTTTTGAAGGGGGTGGGGGGGGGGTCAAGATTGTTTTTAAGAGATCTTTTAGGATTCTAAATAAAATGACAAAGTAGGTCACACTATGGATGGATTAGGATGAGATTGTTGTGTTTTAAAGGACTGATGGATAGTGTTGTAAAAGTATTGCTGGAGGAATGCATTTTCTTTCCCTTTGAAAATGTTCGGAGGTCCCAGAGGGGAGTTTCCCCTGTGTGCCTCTAGGTAACCAAATGAAGAATGTACATGCTTGCTGTTCTTACGCGACTAAAACAAAAGCAGAGTTGCTAGTGTGCTCATCTCTTTTCAGGAAAAAAAAGTGTACATATCCCCATTCCCGTCTGTCTCTGCGTACTTGAAACGTGTTCTTTGCAGATGGGTTTCTCTCTCTCTCTAGGCCTTCAGTGGGATTGGTGTGTGTGCCGTGCATGGTGGTTTCTGACTGGGTGTTGCAGGAACCAGAGTCGACTCTTTTAAAGGCTTTAAAAGTGGAAATTAAATTTAGGACATTTTCGTATGACACTACAGTAACTTACACATAATATTGGGGGGGGAGGGGAGGGGGAGTGGGAGTATTGAGTTGCTTCCCACTCAAACAGTGCAGTGTTTTTTGTGGACATGCCTGTTGAATACCATGACACATTGGGCTACAAACAAAAAAATGAATTGGTTTTAAAAATAAAAAAAAGAAGCGAAAGGATATATAGGAAAAAAGTCGATAACATGTTTGATGAATGAAAAGTGCCTCCTATTGAACTGATAAGGGTGCCATACTGTCTTTCTGTACTGACGTGTACTTCACCAACATGTACTGTGAAAGATGACATTTTATCACCAAGAAAAAACTCCTCATTTTCCAGAACTATTCCAAACGTGGAAAACGGAAACACGGGAGCTTCCATTCCGTAAGCATTCCGCTCGGGTCTTAACACCTTTTTATACATGACACTTTTTTTTTTTTTTTTTTTTTTGGTTCATTTTCATTTTTTATTATTATTATTATTATTCAATTTGATTTGTGTTTGCTCTCTGTAATGGAACTTGAATTTTGGATTTTCCTCTGTAAAAGAAGTAACTTAATGTACATATCTATTCCATGTTTTAGCTGCTTTTTTCCCCATCCTTTTTGTCCTTGTCCCTCTTCCTTTCTTCCGTTTGTTTCCATGGCTGCGGCTCATGTCTTAGCCTCCGCTCAGGGGGTGTCGAGAACTCAGCCCCGGGGAGGGGGACTGGGGACGGGGGGACCCACAGACAGTGGTGGTCTGATCTGGCAGGGGTGGGGGTGGGGGTGGGGGTGGGGGGGTTGAATGGAGGGGAGGAGGGGAGGAAGGGGGTAACTCACCCAATCCTGCTGGGCATCTGTTCTGCCTTGACTGTTTGTACCGAGCCGGATCCACTCTGCGAGTGGGTGTGAGCCGCCTGAGAACACTGGACAATAAAACCCCTTCATGTCAGACTAACGCTTTGTGTCCTGCTTCTCAAACCTCTGGCACAGAGACTGTTGTGTCCTACTTCACAAACCTCTCGCACAGACTGTGGGAATGCTGTCGGTTTGGTGGTGTCACTCATGGACTGATGTGTGATGTATGTGTAAAAAAAGAAAAGAGACATAATTGATATGAACAATTTAATTGGAGTATGTCCTGTTTATTGATAATCCCATGCCCTTAAGGTAAAGCCACTTCTCAAGCCTTATACGGGGCGTTTTTTTCTTTCACCAGCAGAGGGCAGTATGACATTGAAAAATAATCGGCTGAAGCAGCCGGGCTGGCCGTGTATTGTCTATATCACAGTGCAAATCACCAATCGGAGTAAGACAAAAATGAACACACTTCAGTTCCCTTCAAAATGCTTTTTATGTACAAGTTACACACGTCTATCAGGACCGAAAACAATATTGTAATCTACACATTTGTACATCAGTAGACTGGACCGGGTCGTACGATAGTAAATGAAGTGGGACCACGAGGGGGACATTCAAGCTGTCAAAGGTCACAACACTTAAATAGTTACTGAATGAAAACGGAACTAAAGGTTTAAAACTTCCTGCTCACACACATGCCAAATGATACAGTTCATGAGACGTGCCTTACCTCTTGTGCTAATCGTCGGAGCTGGAACAGTTGTAAGAAGCAGTATGTGGCAGAGAGCACACATGAAATATTGTTTCAATTCAGTGTATTGTTATTGGCCTATTGTGAGAATACTGGTGGGCCTTTCAACAGAACTCTTGAAATGACTTGGTGGCATTTTTAAAGGAGGTGTCATCCGCAAAGACATGAATATTGTTTTTTTTTTTTTTTTTAAATACTTTACACAAAACATGTTTTTCATTCAAGGAGACAACCCGATAAGTATAGAATATACCCAGTAAGGCACAGTGACTAAAACAACATCCTTGGATCCTCCACAACTTAGTGGGCCACAGAAGTACAAATTAACGAGCTTGGAAACAAATCAAGTGTATCTTGTATGTGGTCCTCTGTCTGTTTGTTTTTGTGCCCTTAGTAATGACCAGTAACAAACCTGCACGACCATATCGCACACCAATTTAAAGCTACGGTACTGCAACACAAACTCGACGGTACAAGAAATTCAATATAAGGACAGGACTGGAGTGAAGTTTGACGGTTTCTTGTCATGTCACCAGACAACCACAAAGGTTTACTGCTGAAACAGAAGGGAGGAGAGAGAGAGAGAGATGTTTGGGTGAAGTCCCTGGATACTGGATGCTGTCCCTTTTGAGCATGACAGGCTTTTGTGTGCTACAGTGTCCTTGAAGAGAATCATAAAATCCCCATGGCGATCCCTTTGCTCACTCCATTCAGTCCACTTCCAACACGGCCCACTAGGGGGCTCCCTGTGCTCAGCTGTCTTCACCACCTTCATTCATAAGGGGGCTTCCATGATGAAGATGGGGGAGGGGGGGGGGGGGGGGGAGGGGGACAATACAGAGACTAGAGCAGTTTATCCTCACAGGCCACTATCCCCACTGCTACCGTCCACCCCCCCCCCCCCCAGAAGCCTTCAGTGGGTAGCAGAAGAGGCCTTGATGTCAGGTCAATGCATGCAGATGCTGAGGGAGGACCCTCTCCATGTAGGAGTGTGCCAGGGTGGTATGGGGGGCGGGGAGGTTGCATACTGGGGAGCTAAAGGGTGGGTAGTGTGCTTCTGGAGGGGAGATAGGTTTGTGGTGGAGGGTGGTGACGGGGGGGGGTCCTTTTTTTTTTTTAGCCGTCGTCCTCGTTGTCCGTTTCCACCTCCTCCTCGATCAGGACCTCCGGCGGCCGGAAGCACTCCTCGAAGAAGTTGACCAGCGACTGGCTCAGGTGCTGCTTCAAGCTCGGGCTGTGCAGGAAGTGGCCCTCGTCAGGGTAGATCTGACAGGGGGAAGAGGAATTACTATCCGGTGGTGTGGAAAAAAACGCTCAAGTTGCTCCAGTGAGTTCTATTGCTTATCTGGGATACTAATGTGTAAAGCTCCCCCTGTGTGATGAGGACTCAAGTTGCTCCCGTGCGTCAGTGAGTTATATTGCTTATGTGGGATAATAATGTGGATAATAATGTTGGTACTCTGAGATTCTTCTGAATGAAGAGTGCGTTACAAATAAAATGAATTATTATTATTATTAATGTGTAGTTTGATCACTAATTGAACCGGTGAGTGTTTTTTTGTAATCAGCAACATTTAAAACCCCAGCTGATTTCTGGTCTAATTCACCATCTAAAGCCTTATTCCCCCTAACATGTACTGTGTTGGTAGGAGAGATTTACTCCGTCAGAAACTATTCATGAATTAATCACTGAACACGGGAATCAGCGTGCCATTAAGAAATATTTGTCTCATTTATATTCTGATTAAAAGTGCCCTTTAATTACCTGAAGGGTATAATTAGCCTGTTCCTCGACTAACTGGGTGATGAATTTTGCCGTGTGCTGGAAATGGACCTTCTCTAAAAAATGAGAGAGAAGAAATTACATGTAATTATATCATGCTGCTTCATTCAACACATTCAAGAAGAACCTTGTACTTTCCTGATAATACTTAGCCATTTTTAAATAAATAAATTAGAATTTGTATTATTTATCCTAGGTGCTCTTGGTAAAGTCTTGACTATGACTATAACTGTGACTATGAGATTGCTTGAAAAAACAATTCTTATGAAGCTTTACCAGTCCCCTACACTGCCCTTTGCAACACAAGCTGTGCAACACTACCCAATGTGACGAAAGACAAATAAAGCTTCGAAATGAATTTATGACAAACCATCCGCTGTCGGATGAACCAGCAGGTACTTCTTATCCTGAAACATTTCCATTCTGTGTTCCAAATTCGCCATCTGTCGGGAAAACGAAAAAAGACCAGGGGACGTGTCAGAAGTGCAGTTGACTGAGTGCATCTCTTCCTCTTGGCCTTGAAAACTGAGCGGCGGCGGTCCGTGCAGTACCTCGTATGCTCGTGGGTTGGTCTTCTTCAGGCCGAGGTACCTCTCTGAGAATGCGGAGGCTAGGGGAGGAAAAGCACAGAGGTGACATTGCTAACGTTGGTCGTCATGACTGCACGCTGCGCTGCCCACAGACATCAATGATCTCCGAGGGAGCAGGTGGATCTGGAGAGGCCTGGGGGCGGTGCGTGGGGGGGGGGGGCGGTGGGGGTGACAGGGCCAGCTCTCAGGGAGCACCCGTATGGATTTAACGCGGGGAAACACATAAGTGTGCATCTATACATGCGGCTGTACTGAACGCAGTGCTGTGCAGTATGTGTTAGGCCACGGACACATTCCTGAAGAGGGCTGGAATTCCTACACGGCTACATTAACGCAGATGTGAATAGCCTCATGTCAAAGGTCTTAACACTTGAACATTGTGGTCACTGATTCATTTTGATTTGTAGAAGGCTTGAGTGCTAAGGCAAAAACAATAGGTCTCCATTCAAACACTTCCTGACCTCAAATGTATAAACTTGTATGGATATGTGTATCCTTAAGGGGTAAATGTGAATGTATATCCATGGACAGTGATTCCCTCGCTGTGGAGTTCAGTGGATTTATGAGCATGTGTGAATACAATGTGCCTGCTACCAATACTGTGCATGTCAATGTATATCTCCAGTGTGCTTATATGTATGTATATATAATGTCTAGCTTCACTGCACTCTTCATGGCTTTTGTTCAAATGGGTGAAGTGTCTATGACTGGGGCCGGAGTGTACTGTACCGTATAGGTTGAAGTCAGTGATGGGCGAGACGGCCGCTCCACACTTCATCTCCGACACCTCGGAGCTCAGCAGCAAGGTGGCCACGAACCCTCCGTACACCTGCGCAGATCCAAACACAGCCGTTAGCGCCGCAGCTGAGTCACGGCCATGCACGGCCATGTTGCTACATCTCAGTGAGTAACTGCTGAATGGCCGTGAGGCAGTCCTCCATCTTCAGCGCAGAGTTAGCCATTAGCCTGAGGGATGTGTGATTGGTTGAGCTATGAGGGAGGTGTGATTGGTTGAGCTATGAGGGATGTGTGATTGGTTGAGTTATGGCGACGTGTAAGTCATTAGAGAGTTGAGAGACAGATGGAGGGACACGGTCTGGGAAGCTGACTGCTGTGGCTCCACCGCTACAGGTAGGGTATGGCCTACTTTCGACTGGGGAGTGAGTGAGTGCTTTTGGGTTTTCTTAGGTGCTTAAAAACTGGGTTGAATAATTCATTTTAGTGGCACTATTGGATCAAAGCAAGTCTAAATATAAAAGGTACCAGTGGCACAGCGGTTCTGAAGACGTGGCCCCTGTGCACAGCTCTCCCCCTCTGCTCCCGGACGCCGCTAAAGAGGATGAGTCTATAGGACTACACTTTCCATCGAGGCCGCGGTGAAAGAGAACATGGAGGCCCTCCTGCAGAACTTTTTCCTCCCGGGAGATTCTCTGGGGGGAAACGCTGTCTTTTCCAGAAATTTCTAGTTTGTTTGTTTTTTAAAGCCAGGTAACACGTTTTTTTTTAACAGCACATTACACAGCTAAGATATCAAACAAAAAACGTCCAGTGTGGGAGTGTGTGTTTGTCGTCCAGTGTGGGAGGTAGTGTTTGAGGTGGTGTTTGTCGTCCAGTGTGGGAGGTAGTGTTGTGGGAGGTAGTGTTTGTCGTCCAGTGTGGGAGGTAGTGTTTGAGGTGGTGTTTGTCGTCCAGTGTGGGAGGTAGTGTTGTGGGAGGTAGTGTTTGTCGTCTAGTGTGGGAGGTAGTGTTTGAGGTGGTGTTTGTCGTCCAGTGTGGGAGGTGGTGTTGTGGGAGGTAGTGTTTGTCGTCTAGTGTGGGAGGTAGTGTTTGAGGTGGTGTTTGTCGTCCAGTGTGGGAGGTGGTGTTGTTGGAGGTGGTGTTGTGGGAGGTAGTGTTTGTCGTCCAGTGTGGGAGGTAGTGTTTGAGGGGGTGTTTGTCGTCCAGTGTGGGAGGTGGTGTTGTGGGAGGTGGTGTTTGAGGGAGTGTTTGTCGTCCAGTGTGGGAGGTGGTGTTGTGGGAGGTGGTGTTGTGGGAGGTAGTGTTTGTCGTTCACTGGCTTGAGGACACGCCTCTGTGAGTAAAAGCCGTTGCAGTTTTAGTCTACAGAGGCAGCAGAGAAAGAAAAGAAAAAAAAGAAAAAGAAAACTAAATCCCAGGAGTTCAAGCCAGCTTCAGCCTGTAAACAGGAAATGCTGTCAGCATGAATTGGCCATTGACCTGTAAGTCAGAGAGTGAGACAGCCCCACGCTTGTGCCATCATGTAAAGGAAGTGCTACACTGAAATAGATGCCGGCAAACTGAAACGAGCTCCCATTCCCCTGGCTCGCATTTCACAAGCTACGGCTTTTTTTACTGCTGACTATTCAAATGAGTCTGGAGAAAGAGAGAGAGGAAGAGAGAGAGAGAGAGAGAGAAAAATGTCTGACAGTTGAGAGGAAAGATGGGAGAGAGAGGATGTTTCAGAAGTGATAGAAAAAAAGTGATAACAAAGGATGAGTGTGAGAGAGAGAGAGAGAGAAAGAGAGTGATAGAAGGAAGAGAGAGAGAGAGAGAAAGTGAGGGGGTGTTTGTCGTCCAGTGTGGGAGGTGGTGTTGTGGGATGTGGTGTTTGAGGGAGTGTTTGTCGTCCAGTGTGGGAGGTGGTGTTGTGGGAGGTAGTGTTTGTCGTTCACTGGCTTGAGGACACGCCTCTGTGAGTGAAAGCCATTGCAGTTTTAGTCTCTACAGAGGCAGCAGAGAAAGAAAAGAAAAAAGAGATAAAGAAAACTAAATCCCAGGAGTTCAAGCCAGCTTCAGCCTGTAAACAGGAAATGCTGTCAGCATGAATTGGCCATTGACCTGTAAGTCGGAGAGTGAGACAGCCCCATTGACCTGTGAGTTGGAGAGTGAGACAGCCCCACGCTTGTGCCATCATGTAAAGGAAGTGCTACACTGAAATAGATGCCGGCAAACTGAAATGAGCTCCCATTCCCCTGGCTCGCATTTCACAAGCTACGGCTTTTTTTACTGCTGACTATTCAAATGAGTCTGGAGAAAGAGAGAGAGAGAGAGAGAGAGAGAGAGAGAGAGAGAGAGAGAGAGAGAGAGAGAAAGAAAGAGAGAGAAATGTCTGACAGTTGAGAGGAAAGATGGGAGAGAGAGGATGTTTCAAAAGTGATAACAAAGGATGAGAGATAGATAGAGAGAGAGAGAGAGAAAGTGATAGAAGGGAGAGAGAGAGAGAGAAAGTGATAGAAGGCCCTTATTTCTGAGTGCAGACAGCACAGCGGAATAAATCTGCTTGTGGGCCTTTGAGGAATAAAGCTGTGCTTCTGGGCCTTTGAAGCTAAGCCCACTGCTGCTGATCCCTGCAGACTGACCCAGAATCAGAGCGGCGCTGGAGCACCTGATCTCTCCTAAGGGAAGCTTATTTTGGGCTCTTCAGCCGGAGTGGGGCGGCCCGATTTGAACGTTTCGCCACATTTGCCTTATTTACTTTCATCTGAGCCTTCCTGAAGTGGTGCAAGGGGGGCAGAGGAGGAGGGGGAAGCCTTACCTTGCCATACACTCCCATTCGACTCTTGTCAATGTAGCTCTCTTTAGCGATGATGCTGAAAGGTAAAGTACAACATTATACATTTCACACATAATAACAGCCCGAGAAAATGTCAATGTAAAGTACAATAAAAGATTGTGAGTAAAGCTCATTTTCTATGCAACACATGTTGAGTGATGGAGTGACTGATTTCTTGAATCCTACTCCTGGGCTAAAAATAATTTGCGATTAAATCTTTTTTTTTTTTTTTTTTTTTTACAACAGGGCATCGATTCTGATCTGCTCTATAATGGATCTAATTTGGCTGGCCGTCGGCCATGTCTATGACTGCAGAGCGAAGAGGATGAGCTAGTCCACCCTGGGGGCTTCCAACACGCAGACAAAGTGGACCGCTGAGCATAGATGAGGGCCAAATGTAGCAGCAAATCTTCGGCCCTGGCCTGGATACGACCTAAAGTAACCCCCCGTCACCCCGTCCCCCCCCCCTCCATCCCCTCGCCCTCCCCGTACCTGAGGGCCTCCAGCTGGTCACTCTTCTCCAGGGCGCCCAGCCGCCGCTGCACCGCGTGGAGAAAGTCTGTGCCGCGGAAGCCGCTGCCGCGCCCGTCAAAGCGCATGACGATGGTGTTGAAGCTGCTGACCAACACCGAGGTCCAGTCCACGTGGAACTGCTCCGAGACCTGTTGACTGCCGGGCGTGCCGTCCCTGCACAGGAGGGGTGAAAAAGCAGAACACATATTATTTGTCTCTCTGTCTTGAGTGTCTTACAACCACCAAGGCAACACACAGAACTAGGTTTTAAAAGCGATCCATCCTATTCGTTTTCACTGATTACTCCCCGTGATATCATCGTTGGGTAAAATCTGGGAATGTAACGTGGGAATGTCAGGAATAGTGATGTGGGATGGATGGATGGATGACCACATGCTCAGTGGTGAACTTACACGACCAGCAGTAAGGGATAGAGAGCGGAGTCTGTAAATGTAGCTGGCTTCAGGATTTGAACAGGAAGAGCTGTGAAGGAGAAGAAAGGGTGATTATCGTACCAAAAAAATGCTTCCCGTATAACTTTCTCTGCTTTTAATCTCGTTACCTAAGCGTTATTACAGACGCAAATTGAATTCACTGGAGTCTTGGGTTTGTTATCTGGTGGGGAACCAGAGCAAGATCTAATCAAAAGCCCCAGACAGCATTAATACCATGCCTGCCTGCCTGCCTCACATACAGCACAGATGACTGCAGGATCTGTCTATCTATCAGAAGAAGAACATTAACATAAACAGATACATACTGTGACCGTCTATCGTGATGTTCTTGTATTCCAGTCGGGGCATCTGCATATCGTTGACAGTGCTGTTCAAAGCCTCATTGGTCTCCACCTCAAGCAGCCCTGTTGGTTAAGGACAGCAGACAAAAACCCTTCTAGCCAAACCGATACAGACACTGATGCTACGCCCATGAACTAAAAAGCTGTAGAGGCTTTTCACTGAACCTGTGCAAAGCTTCTACAACTCTGTCGGAAATCCCCCTGTCTTGGGCGAGTCTTCACTGGAGCCCCCTGCAGCAAGGGGAAGCCTACACTACATGCTGACCAAACAAGACGTCTGACAGACTGTGGCAGAGACTTTAATGGCCGTCTCAGTAACATGTTGTTTGTTTGGAGTGGACCGCCGATAAAGACATGACAGCTCTTTCTGACAGGCTAGCTTTTCCCATTCCTCCATAATTCATGTGTCTGAGTGTGCATCTCTCTTTGTCTGTGTTTCTCTCCCTCTTTCCCTCCCCTCTCTCATGTAAATATTCTCTCTCTTTCTCCCTCTGTCTTCGAATGTCTAGCTTTCCCTCACTGTTTCACACACACACACACACACACACACACACACACACTATGTTTACGCCGAGCTCCAGAACTCCCTGAAGAGATAGGCTGTCAGGCCGTCTCTGTGTGACAACTGTATCTGGCGTTCCAAAAGCCTGAGCTGATTTGTTCCGCGTCTGTCTTGCACACACTCTCGCCGTTGCGTAGCCCATACACAGGGCTGGGGCCCACACACACACACACACACACACACACACACACACACTTACTCTGAAACTGGCCATCTCTCTCTCACACACTCACACACACACACACACACACACACACACACACACATACTCTGAAACTGGCCATCTCTCACACACACTCACGCACACACACACTTACTCTGAAACTGGCCATCTCTCACGCTGTACACAGCAGTGTAGGGAACTCCAGGACCTGGAGAAGAGAGAGAGAGAGAGAGAGAGAGAGAAGAGAA
Organism: Clupea harengus; assembly: GCF_900700415.2. Taxonomy (NCBI): domain Eukaryota; kingdom Metazoa; phylum Chordata; class Actinopteri; order Clupeiformes; family Clupeidae; genus Clupea; species Clupea harengus. The sequence goes on from NC_045176.1 coordinate 6,061,733, forward strand.
GAGAAGAGAAAGAGATACAGAGAGACAGTCAAATAGACACAATTCATAATAAGGACTGAGAAACGCACACCATACGCCTCCATCTCACAGCCATTTTAGCCCTCAGGGTTAATGAAGGGAAATAGAGCCCCCTTCCCAGGGGTCCTGAGTGTTTAAAGCTGAGCTGAGCTGAACACCACCTCACATTTAGCCCAGAGAGGCCCCGCTTCGCGCCGCGCCCCTCCACCCCGCGCCCCATTAATAAAAGATGCACATGGCCCCTGAGCTTCCTGCAGCCGGGTCTATAACCTAATCATCTCCCATGGCAACCTCAGCGCGCCGCAGCGCCAGAGACCGCGGGAGAGATAATGTCATTATGAATGTGCAGGGAGTGCTGACGCAAACACCGCCCAACCACAGTGCATCAGTTTTAACCCAGACCAGCCACAGACATCTAGTAGGGCAGTATTCTCATGGGGTTTCAGACCGTGCTGCGATACTGGTAAACTAATGATTAAGATTGGGATCATGTCAATGCTCAGGAGCCTTGTCATTTGCAATTGTGCATTTTAAGTTTGAAATACAAAATCAATCATTAGGGCATACAAAAATGCTCAACTGGTATCTTGTGCTAGGTGTGGGCCAGAGATAGGAGTTTAACATGCTAACCTTTAACCTTATGAACACATGAGGTGCGCACCTTTGCAGTTGAGCAGAAAGTACTGGGTGTCCGGGCTGAAGGATCCACTCACGTAGCCACACTTCAGATCACAGGACAAGCAGCGGCGGTTGAAAGGGGCGAAGGTGTCTGCACTGCAGTACAGAGAGAAAACCAGCAGAAGAACCAGGGGTTGAGTTTGTGGCGGGGGGAGGGGGGTGTGTCGGTGACGGCTACAGACGGGTGAAATGGTGGAAGTGAATGCTGGAGACAGACAGGACGGGTGGGCTCACCTGTACAGGTGCCTTCGACTCGGATCGTCCTCCTCAGTGCGCAGGAAGTATCTGCAAGGTCATGGCAGTCACGCATCAACAAGAAATGTTGCAATGCAGTGTGTGTTTTTCTGTGTCATCCCTGTGCTCGTGCTCTACATCTGAATACATCACTTTGTGTTTCTTTTCCTAGTTCACACTTTAAGGAATGCTGCACAGCAGCAGCAGAGATGCCAGCCTCACGTCTGCTGGTGAGCTGATGGACATGCAGTACCTGCAGTGCCTGCAATAAGTGTGTGTTGTGTCTGACCGTGAGACTGACTCACAACAGCTGTCTCTCCTTGCTGCAATAAGTGTGTGTTGTGTCTGACCGTGAGACTCACTCACATCAGCTGTCTCTCCTTGCTGCAGGCCAGAATCTGAGTGACGTCCCAGTTCCCAGACGTCACCGACTGCAGCGTGTCTATACTGCTGTTGGGCTGGAGTACAATACAACACAATAGAGGTACAATACAACACAATACAATACAACACAATACAGTAACACTTTGGGCACTCTGAGATTCATGTGAATATAGAGTGCGTTATAAATTAAATGAATTATTATTAGTAGTAACAATACGGTACAGTACATCAAACATCCTATTATATTATCTCTCTCTCTTTCTCTCTGTGTCTCTTTCTCCTTCTCTGACTCCCGCTGGCTCTCTCTCCTCCTGTTAGGTGGCTTCGTGTTAGCGCTGATTCAAGCGTGTGCTTCTGGAGCGTACCTGAGAAGATGACATGGTGATGTGGAAGAAATTGCCTCCGCCCCCCTGCGCTCTGGTGAAGAAGAACTTGAGGCCGTCCTCAGAAAACAGCGGCGCTTCATTCTGAGAATGAAATATTGATGTCGCCATGTGAGTGTTTGTGTGTGTGTGTGTGTGTGTGTAGAGGGGAACAAACAATGTTTACAAGAAATAAACACACACACACACACAGCGAGAGTTGTGGCTGATCTTCCTCTGCATGCTGCAACCACCCCCCCTCCCTCTGACACACACATACCAGCTTTCCTTTCAGCTTATTTACAGTGTGTGTGTGTGTGTGTGTGTGTGTGTGTGTGTGTGTGTGTGTGTGGTATATTCATGTTTTGATTTATGCGTGTCGTCCCTGCTGTTCTCCTAATCCCGGCGCCCTCTCTCCTCCGTGCCTCACCTGTCGGTGCAGCCAGCTCGTGCTCTCGTCCTCGTGTTTCTGAGGGGAGAGGGGAGGACATCGGTCGTTACAACAAGCCACCCACCAAAGTCATTACACCGCACCCAACCCCAGCACCACCCACTAAAGTCACCACAGCGCACCCAACGACAGCACCCGAGCTGATCTCATTTCAATTCCATCTCGCCCCGGGGGAGAAGAAAACAAGCCTGTCCTTCTGTTCAGTGCATAACAACACCCACCGGCTGGTTCCACAGACCAGACTGACCTGGGCCAGGGATGTAAACAAATCAATCCACTTTCTCTCATGGTCACAAATCTTTGCAGCAGATGCATCTAAATATGTGGGAACATTGTGCATTAACTGAATACAGAGTGAAATGAAATTTACCAAAACAGACAGACATACATACATTAAGCATGTAGTCATATGGAAATCTGTCTATGCTATGCTAATGTGGTATTTATGAGGGTTTGCATCAGGGAGGCATCTCATGAATTTCTTTTGTAGTATACTGTAGCAAGCAAACCCATTTCAAAGGATAAAATCTAAAACTATTTTGGTGAAGGTTGTGTGTTGTAGGCACAGGTGTGTATGCACTGTGTATATCAGTGTACGTTCGTGTGTGTGTGTGGGTGTGTGTGTGTGTGTGTATTTGTGTGTGTGTGTGTGTGTGTGTGTGTGTGTGTGTGTGTGTGTGTGAGAGAGAGAGAGAGTCACCAGTTCATCTATCGCTGCAATCTACATCACCAGTTCATCTATCGCTGTCTCTAATCAACAGAGATCCCCTTTTTCTGTTGCATTGTTCCAAACCCTGACGAAAGCAGTGTGTGAGAATGCAGGGTGATATATACTACATGGCCAAGCCCTGAAGAAAGCAGTCTGTGAGAATGCAGGGTGATATATACTACATGGCCAAGCCCTGAAGAAAGCAGTCTGTGAGAATGCAGGGTGATATATATACTACATGGCCAAGCCCTGAAGAAAGCAGTGTGTGTGTGTGTGTGTGTGTGTGTGTGTGTGTGTGTGTGTGTGTGTGTGTGTGTGTGTGTGTGTGTGTGTCTGTGTGTCTGTGTGTGTGAGTGAAACGCACCTTGGTGCAGATGCCGGTGGTGGCTTGGCACAGGGTGAGGATGGAGTTGTTCTGGGCTCTGTTCAGCCAGTTGACTGCCAGCTTGGTGCTCGTGGCCCACCTCACCATGGTGATGTAGTACTCACTCCTGCTTGCACCAGCAGATAGAAAAACACACACTCACATAACCTCAACCACACACGTTCCACTAGTGATGAGAAGACAGAGGAAAACCATGTTTGTGATTAACTGGTAGGTGCATCATTTCAGCGCTGTTGTACAGTCATGGGCAAGTCTCATGCCAGTAGAGGTACATAGGTCATATGATCACTGTCAGGGTTAATGTTTGTGACTGCCATTGAGTTACACCGCTGTGTATGTGGTGCTTGACTGGTACTTGATACAAGACTGGTGCTGCTCTTTTCTAGTAATTAATGGACAGTTAGCCGTTTTCTCCTCCACAGCAGCAGGGGGTGCCAGAGAGTTGGCTGATCTAGGGTGAGGCTGGCGGCGGCGGCGGCGCGAGGCCTTACCCGATGCGGGGGTCCTCCGGCTTCCTCATCTCCACGGTGTGAGGCGGCCCGTTCAGACTCACCACGAACAGCTGGATGACGGGGTTCTCCTCCCCGGCCTGCAGGAGACAGCACAGAGAGACGTCAGGTCCGCTGTGTGCACCTGTGTGCTCACTTACACGTGACCACAGTGGTGCTCAGGTGGTACTCTGTGTGTCCTCTACTAACATGGACTCTTTACCTAATAAGATGTAATAGGAGGACAATCTGCTTAAGAAGGTATGCTTGAGCTACATTGAATGGTTTTAGAGTGGTGTCACACAATATCTGCATTAAAAATGTCTAACTTGGCATAATCATCATTAGCTGACCATCCAAATACTGTCTTGCTGAGTCATGCCAAGTTCTCCAGGGAAGGAGACAGCCCTTGAGATTGTTTTGCCTAACGTTCAAAAGAACTAAATGTGTCTCTCTCTGACATGACAGGCAGATTGAACTTCTTTTAGAATTCTTTCTTTAGTAACACACTGCAGTACTGTGTAATACAATTAGAAATGTGCTGATTATGCAACACATCAGACTTTGCATTGGAACGGTGACACAGAGTGAGGTGAACTGTACTGATGTTGGTTTTGAAGTAACATCAAACCATATTATGTAATCCACCATCATAATCAGATCATCATTCCGCAGGAGTGTATTTAGAAAAGTGCAGAATCACGGCCAGGCCCCACTTACCTTGGGGTAGCGATATTCTCTTGACACAGGGTATGGAGTGCCTGTGAATATGGGGATCTCCATCTTGGGCACCCGTGTGTCATTGATGGTGGCATACGCCAGCCTGAGTCCATCAGGAGACCACCAGTGGGCGATGTGAGTCTGGAAGACCTCCTCTGCAACACAACAGGGCGGGAGCATGGCTTCAGTGCTGGTTTGGTTTATGGCATAATAAACGGCATGGCAGAACTAATATGGCATAATAAACTTTATGCTGTATTTCCATAGACATCCACCCAGTGTATATTGTGCCGTATGGCTGTCTGAGCACTGTGGCGTTTTCAAAGCTGTCCAGCAGAAATGTATTACACAGGGTGTCACAGGCGATAGGTCCAAGAGGGTGTGAGTCGGAGCTCTGAGAATGGCCTGCAGGCATGTGGACCATGTGGGCTGAGCCCTCAGTATGGAGCCTGTAAGGCAGGCAGGGGAATACTGCACACACACACACACACGCACACGCACACGCACACGCACACGCACACACACACACACACACACACACACACATGAAATTGGGGAAAACAGCAGGCCATGATGCATCACATCCATTTACTATTTTTCAGCCAGCCAGAGCCATCCATTTATCATCTCTGCAATACCTGTGTGTGTGTGTGTGTGTGTGTGTGTGTGTGTGTGTGTGTGTGTGTGTGTGTGTGTGTGTGTGTGTGGGGAGTGGAACAGTGGAACGGAATCCATAGTTTCAGCCTGACCCATGGTGTTCTTCTCTGCGCCCCTCATTAGGAGCATCCAGTTCTATTAGCAGAAGCTCCTGAGCATGTGAACGCCAGACGGGGTTTATGATATTACTCATCCTTAGAGGTGAGTCACACATGATTCATGTTTCTGCCATCGGAGGACTGTCACTCATATATGTTTTCCTCATGGGGTGCTGATTTTTCCCTTTTTGGAGGGTAGCTTAAAAAAAAGCTGCAAGACATTTGTGTACAAATCAATAAGCAGCAACGTAAGCAGACGTACGCAGACGTAAGCAGCAACGTAAGCAGACTTAAGTTGGCCTATTGCACAGCTGGCTCCTTTTCCATTCTGACAGACAACAGAAACTGTGGGAGCACATGAGAGTGTGCGTGATACATGCGTGAGCACATGAGAGCGTGCGTGATACGTGCGTTAGCACTCTTGCAATTGTGCATTCAGAGTGTTCCCACAGCTGGCCTGAGGCCCGATTCTGCCCTAAAGTGGAGTGGATTCCTGTGTGCTACCAGGGCCAAATCTGTTCTAGAATCAGTGGCCATTGCTTCTAAGTTCCCCAGGGACCAGTGGTGGTGTGCATATGAGAACAGACAACTGGGCTCGTGTTCACCGATCTCAGGCCATCATTATCAGTCTCCATGTTACTTTGAGGATGGTAAATCAATTGGCAACACCACAATCAATAATGGCTCTCTCGCATATCAATGGACATCTTAATTAAGCCAGTCTATCTCCATAGCTTTGTGACCCACTTAGATGATCCTGCAATCAGAGTGTGGGGGCCGATCTGATTCATGGTGGCCCAATGGCAGACTGAACTGATGAAGGACACGGGTAGCTCAGTTACTCAAAGATGTCAGCACACACTCTGAGGCAGTCCAAAGATAACGCAGTGTCATCCAGAAGAACATATCTCATTGAGGGTGAGCCATGTGTGTTGATAATTGGATAGTTGATACAAACCACTTTTTTTCTTTGCACCACCTCACCTCACCCATCTCTCTTTTTCTCTCTCTCTCTCTCTCTCTCCCTCTTTCTAAATGTCTAGTCATGGGTATGAAAATAGGAATCACAGCACTGTCAACCAAAAAATCTCCAGCATAATCACTTTAGTCTGGTTACACAAAGCAGGTTCGTCTAAGGCGTTTCAAACGACCCAACAGAAACATATGTCCTGGAGTTGCCTGTGATGTCTAAGTATGACCACAAGGTGGTAGTAGAGGCTCTTGAGCAACAACAGATAGCTCAGCAGCATTGGCTATGTTTCTGAGTCTCATTCAAAATGCATTGGCTGTCGAGACTGTTAAATAATACCCGTGTTTACACCGTGCTGAGCAGTGGAAGTTGATCCATCATGACAAAACACACAGCTGATGGGTAAAGATCAGTGTAGTAATCACTTTCATCAACCTGGCAGCCTAAATGTCTCCTGTTCTGCTTCCGAAATTAGTTTCAGTACAGTGACCGTCAACACTGATTGAGTCCCTGTCTTTTGGGGCAGAGGAAAATGTTATCACAAATGACGAAACTAAGGACAGAACCTATCCAACCGTATCTACCTTGCTCAAGTGCAGCCATGCTGTTGTAGCTGGTGTTGAAATCCCAGCTCTACCCACAGCTCACTGATTGGGCAGGCAGAAAAACTACAACTGCATCAATCCACTGGATTGGTCCAGGAGTCACTGGAGGGTCTTTATACAGGTGCAGTCATAGAGAACTGAGCAGATAGCTGACAGGCTTTCTCAAGAGAGAAGACGTTATAGCTCCTCTCAATCCAGGGTTCAGTAAGAGACTGATTCACAATCTAGATCCATGGTGATGATGGTCAAATGTTGCCAGCTCCAGTTATCAGGACATGAGGCAGTAAAGCTGAACTGAGTGTGATTTGGCATGTGCCAATTAGCAATGGATCCACCACCACACCACCACACTAATCCTGAGGGATTAACAACGATGAGTTTAGAGACAACATCTGGATGAATCAATGAGTTGCGTAAGTCACAATGAACAACATCTGGATGAATCAAGGATTACTTCACAGAGTTGCGTAGGTCACAATGAACAACATCTGGATGAATCAACGATGACTTCACAGAGTTGCGTAGGTCACAATGAACAACATCTGGATGAATCAACGATGACTTCACAGAGTTGCGTAAATCACAGTGAATCCTGCAGCCGTTGATTAATCTGGCAAAAGCAGATCAATTAATTTTGAGCTAAACTGGACTGAACCAAACACAAGCTGAATGACTGACAAATATAAAAAGATCCATGCCCAATACAGAAATGAAGAGCACATGTGAGACATTCATGTAAACGGCATTGCACTGCATATTCCCAAACAAGGCCAGACGCATTCTCACTATTTTTAGTGGTTGACAGTCTATAACTGGGTAAACTTTCAACAATTGACTGTCAAGACCGTCTTGACTATGGTTTTGCGAGTGATGAAATGGTCTTGCAATCCTGTTCAACAATGTGATGAAAATAATCCCCCCAGGGGAGAACATGGTGAGCACACACACACATACACACATCTGGGACGGCTGGGAGGCGTCACGAGACACGGCATGTTTTTGGTAGTCCGGTGTCAAGTCAACAGCAGGAGGTGAAGGCAGTGTAAAGTAAACACTTCTCACTTTCACTTTCAGAGTCGATATGCATCTGCCTCCGAGCCCGGACACACATCCAGAGCAGATGTTGTGTTTGATCAGTCACTGGTGCAGGATATGGTGTGGTGATCACTGGTGCAGGATATGGTGTGGTGATCACTGGTGCAGGATATGGTGTGGTGATCACTGGTGCAGGATATGGATATGGTGTGGTGTGGTGATCACTGGTGCAGGATATGGTGTGGTGATCACTGGTGCAGGATATGGTGTGGTGATCACTGGTGCAGGATATGGTGTGGTGATCACTGAGTGCAGGATATGGATATGGTGTGGTGATCACTGGTGCAGGATATGGATATGGTGTGGTGATCACTGGTGCAGGATATGGTGTGGTGATCACTGGTGCAGGATATGGTGTGGTGATCACTGGTGCAGGATATGGTGTGGTGATCACTGGTGCAGGATATGGATATGGTGTGGTGATCACTGGTGCAGGATATGGATATGGTGTGGTGATCACTGGTGCAGGATATGGTGTGGTGATCACTGGTGCAGGATATGGATATGGTGTGGTGATCACTGGTGCAGGATATGGATATGGTGTGGTGATCACTGGTGCAGGATATGGATATGGTGTGGTGATCACTGGTGCAGGATATGGATATGGTGTGGTGATCACTGGTGCAGGATATGGATATGGTGTGGTGATCACTGGTGCAGGATATGGATATGGTGTGGTGATCACTGGTGCAGGGTATGGATATGGTGTGGTGATCACTGAGTGCAGGATATGGATATGGTGTGGTGATCACTGGTGCAGGATATGGTGTGGTGATCACTGGTGCAGGATATGGATATGGTGTGGTGATCACTGGTGCAGGATATGGATATGGTGTGGTGATCACTGGTGCAGGATATGGTGTGGTGATCACTGGTGCAGGATATGGATATGGTGTGGTGATCACTGGTGCAGGATATGTTGTGGTGATCACTGGTGTCAGTGGTTGTGCGTGACATGCGTGGATTTCTGCCTGAAATGGTGGAAACTCCTGGCAAAGCTACAACAGGTGCGCGACCTGCCACTCCGTCAGTAATCTGTGCTAAACATGCCAGCTCACTAATCCCCCAACACACACACACACACACACACATACAGACACACACACAAATAACAGAGCCGGCGAAATCCAAGATAAAAAAATCCGAAAAAAAACACCCTCCTATCCCTAGCTGCTAGAAAATCCAATCCTGACAGATAAAGTCACACAGATGGCTCTCTCACACACACACACACACATACAGCCACATACACACAGAATCCTCAGAATCATCCAGATGAAGAGGCAGGCGATGTTTCAATCACCAGCAAGTCACCTATGACAGGCCACATCAAATGTTCATTAAACGTAAACCTGCTGCATATTCCTGCTGTCAGTTGTACTGTAAGATGGCAGTAAACGACAAATATTCAAAAGATTTTGATTAACAGCAGAATCGGTCCAAAAAAGAGAGTTCAGTTAGGAACACTGAATGGGAATTTTGAGTTATGTGAACGGCCGACTATTTCCAAACAACAGGCTGCCATAGGCGCTTCATTGTGAGAATTTCCACGGTTCAAGTTTCACACAGGGCTGGGGGAGGCCATGCCTGAACCTTGTCTTTGTCTCTGGTGTTACTCAGCAGGATTATGCGGAAGCTTATCCGCGGGCTAACGCTCTTACTAAGCCCACAGCCAATCCCTCTGATTACGCTGCAGGCGCTGGAAGAGAATAATGTCAGACCGATTTGGGTATCTGTCGGAAAAAAATTCTGAGACCCATTAAATGGCTAACCATGGACCATTATTTACATTTACATTTAGTCATTTAGCAGACGCTTTTGTCCAAAGCGACGTACAAGGGAGAGAACAGTCAAGCTACGAGCATTAGAACCCTGGTGTAACAATAAATACTACTTTACATAAGAAATAAGAATAACAAAATAGAAAAGAAAAAGAAGTGCAGGAATGTAACCGCTGTAAGTGCAAGTTAAGCACTAGTCGAAGTGCCAGTTTAGGAAGGGAGGTGCTCTCTGAAGAGTTGGGTCTTCAAAAGCTTCTTGAAGGTAGAGAGGGACGCCCCTGCTCTGGTAGAATCTCATAGAAATAATTTAACATCAGGTTTGCAGAGAAGTTGAATGCCAGTGGGCCGTAATTTATGGCTATTGGCATGTGTGCTCTTATAGGGCGCTAGAGGGGTGGGAAGCCTTTGTGTGACAGGTCAGTGTTTCGTGGCTTTTGAGCCAATCATATCAACAGGAATTCTGACATGTGCTGTGATGACAAGCCACTTATTTGTTTGGTTCAAGTCCAACAGACATCAGTGCATGTTAAAAACATGTTAATAAGTGCATGTTAATAAAAACATTTAAACTGTTAAATTGTCATCATGAAATGATTTAATATGTCATGTTGAATTGATAAAAGCGGTTCAAATCACCAAAGTGTAATCACTGCCGTGGTCTTCACATTATCTAGCATATATATTCCTTTGGGCCAAACTATATAAGATAGTAGATAAATTGTTCATGAAGAATTTAGTGGAAAGGTCAGTGAAGTTATTTTTCTTCTCAGAAAAAAGTCCCTGTAAAGCGATAATTTAATAGTTTTCAGGAAACAGCAATGACGTCCATGAAACAGGTAATATTTCATATCTAGAAGGAAGACGTCGATGAAACAGGTAATATTTCATATCTAGAAGGAAGACGTCCATGAAACAGGTAATATTTCATATCTAGAAAGGAAGTGAATAATCCCAAATGGTGAATAAACCAAGCAAAGGTTCAAATAATCTTAGGAAACTTTGGAAACTATCAGATACTTCCAAGTTCAACGCAAACCAGATGACCAGCAAGCAGGACAGAGTGAGGAGATGTTATACACAGGAAAAGATGTTAAAAACCTTATGCTATTGGTTGGTGACTTCCCACAGCAGCCAATCCTCTTACTGTTACATGCAAATTCTCCTCCCCAACAACCTAACCACACTTTCAGCAGCCTCCACTGTTTTAAAGCTCCTTTGAGTGACCGTCCATGAAAACCAAAATTCAACTTTCCCCTTATTCTCCGAACTGGCTGTATTCGTGTTCATCCCCTTCCTCGTAGTCAACGCCAACGGGTTGCTAGCCCAAAGCAGCCCAAAGCAGCCCCTGCAGTGGAGTCTATTCTCTCCTGCCAGCTGTCTTTCCAAGCTATCAACTCATATGTTAGTTTCAGTAGCATGTGCTAGCAACAAAACTTAATTGTTAATTAATAATATTAATAATAACAAATATATCATGGAGAGAAATTGAGAGAGAAATTGATCTTATAAACGGAGAGACGTTAGGCTATAATAGAGCAGTACATGGGAGAAGAACATGTTGATCAGTGGTCTCAACTGAGTGACTGAGTATTATGTTGTAAAATACAAAAAATATATACTTTTCTGTCTGACTCTTTGTTGCGCATGAAGGCCCCAGATGAATGACGGGGAACTGGATCATTTTATTCACTTTAGTCTGTTGAGTGGAATTGCAGAGCCCACATAGCAATTTGGTAACATATTTTGTTGATTAAAATGCTCAGTCAATTTAGTAACTGAGTGGTCAACGATATGCTGTCAAACGGTGGAGAGATTAGACCAGACGCGCCTGCCAGAAGATGAGAGCCGAGATGCAGGTTCCATTTAAAGAAGGACGTGGCAGAACGCCTTCCTCAAAACAATCTCCATGCAACGCCTTCCTTTTTGATCAGATTTAGGTAGGTGCATTTGTTATGAAATGACCAAATGAATGTGCCCTTGTAATCGAAATAGCTTTACACGATGCGCTTCTTTGTTGCGCATAAGAACCTGAAGAACTATCTACCAAATTAGGGCCCCTTGTGTTGACAGTCACTGAGACACTTGTGAAGGACAAAATCAGATGCATTATGCAAACAGCTTGTTATGACCAGCAATTCCATCTCCATACAGATACAGTCAACAGGCACTACACTACTCATCAGAACTACCAAATCATTCTCTAAACGCACACATCCACAATATGTTGCCATGGTATCAGCTCAACTGAGAGGACCTCTCATCAAGGGGTTGCCTGCTGGGGCGTGCATAACCGATAACTGCACTGTCAACATGGGTGATTGAGTGTCGACTGCTGAATAAAACAGAGCGAGACGAGACAGCGCAACCTCTGGATAGGGTCATCGGACAGCATATGAATAAACGATGAGATCCCGCTCAGACCACGGCTGAAGACTCATGCTTAATAGAGGAGCAGATTTCAGGAGGCTTCCAATACAACACCTTTACATCAGCACTCAGGAACGAGTCAGGAAGGAACACTGAGACAGGATGGAACACTGAGACAGGAAGGAACACTGAGTCAGGAAGGAACACTGAGACAGGAAGGAACACTGAGTCAGGAAGGAACACTGAGACAGGAAGGAACACTGAGACAGGATGGAACACTGAGACAGGAAGGAACACTGAGTCAGGAAGGAACACTGAGACAGGAAGGAACACTGAGACAGGATGGAACACTGAGACAGGAAGGAACACTGAGACAGGAAGGAACACTGAGTCAGGAAGGAACACTGAGACAGGATGGAACACTGAGACAGGAAGGAACACTGAGACAGGAAGGAACACTGAGTCAGGATGGAACACTGAGACAGGAAGGAACACTGAGACAGGAAGGAACACTGAGTCAGGAAGGAACACTGAGACAGGAAGGACACTGAGACAGGAAGGAACACTGAGTCACGGCTCTTCATGTGGTAGTCCATAATCACTTTTTCACTTTGAAAAGGTTATTTTCAAAAGTGCCAACAAGAAGTAGTGGTAGAAGTAGGTGAATCATGCAAGGATCCATCCTTAGATAAAAGGTGTATTATTGTTCAGCACAGTATGTCAAACATACACTGAAGTGGCATATTTTTATTTGTATCTACAGTATCTTTTCTGATGTCTTTGAAGGTCTTTTTTGTATGGTCTGCAATAATTGCTTTTCCATGTACGCAATGTGCTTTCCTCTACAAAACATAGACAACTACAAAGCTATTTGATCAAAAGAATGGATGCCTATGTGTTTGTCTGAGTGAGGCCCGTGTCCTCGTCTTTTCACTATGGAGGGGCAGCAGGGGAGGACATGTGAGGGGGAGGGTGCCTTTACCTTCGTACAGCCAGTCGCTCAGGCCGTTGAACACCACGCCCTCTTCCCCGGTGGACACCAGGCGAATGGTTCTGTCGTTCACCGCAGCTCGGTAGTAAATGTTGTTCTCAAAGATGAAAATCTGCACAGGGAGAAAAGGTCATCATGTCAGGCACTTTGTGTCAAAGGTATCTTTAACAGCCACACACAAACTTTATTTTTGTTTTGTTTTTTGATATTTCTTTTTGGGTCTATGTTCTGATGTGACAGACAGTTCTGTATACTGAGAATATATTATGTGGTTCAACACACGTGAATGAAGTAATGTGAAAATAATATTCAGTTTTGCTGTGACCCTGCTATTTACATCCTTGGCCATAGTGCAGTGCTCAAGGTTTATTTGGGTTCTGTGAGGGACCTTCAGTCAATTTAAATTGAGTTTAAATGAATACAATTTAAAAAAGTTAAATCTACAGTAGTTTCCTGGTAACCAGCTAACAATAGCTACCATACCAAGGTCATGCTTTTCTCAAAACTCTTTGCAACTGACATAAGTCATTAGCATAACCACAATGGAAATTGCAATGTGTATTTTTGCCTATTGCATGAATGTTAACATTCAGATTATGTGGAGGCAATCTACATCACCAGTTCATCTGTGGCTGCAATCTACGTCACCAGTTCATCTGTGGCTGCAATCTACGTCATCAGTTCATCTATCGCTGCAATCTACGTCACCAGTTAATCTATCGCTGCAATCTACGTCACCAGTTAATCTATCGCTGCAATCTACGTCACCAGTTCAACTATCGCTGTCTCTAATCAACAGAGATCCCCTTTTTCTGTTGCACTGTTCCAAGCCCTGAAGAAAGCAGTGTGTGAGAATGCAGGGTGATGTATGCTACATGGCCAAGCCCTGAAGAAAGCAGTGTGTGAGAATGCAGGGTGATGTATGCTACATGGCCAAGCCCTGAAGAAAGCAGTGTGTGAGAATGCAGGGTGATGTATGCTACATGGCCAAGCCCTGAAGAAAGCAGTGTGTAAGAATGCAGGGTGATGTATGCTACATGGCCAAGCCCTGAAGAAAGCAGTGTGTGAGAATGCAGGGTGATGTATGCTACATGGCCTCATTCTTTAATAAGACAGCTCCTCCACACACCTGGACCAGAGCCAGCACTACACAGCCGCTACATTAGCCTCGTCACAGTTTCAAGGCTGACTGACAGGCAACGAGTGGCAGCTGTGGTGCCTGTGTGTGTGTGTGTGTGTGTGTGTGTGTGTGTGTGTGTGTGTGTGTGTGTGTGTGTGTGTGTGTGTGTGTGTGTGTGTGTGTGTGTGTGTGTGTGTGTGTGTGTGTGTGTGTGTGTGTGTGGGAGATAGAGAGACAGTGCGTATGCATGCACTTCTGTGTGTTTGTGTGTGTGATGGGAGTGTTGTTTGATGGCAGACGCCAGGCACATATCCCAGGCTGTTGGCACCCTGACAGACGTCTCTCTGTGCCAGCTGGGCATCTGTGCTACTGTATACTGGGAGGCCTGAGCCACGCTAAAGGGTTTGAGGATGGATCCTGGTCATCGCACAGGCCAGGTTTATTTAATGCCCATTGCATTTCAGTTGTTCTTGTGAAGGAAAGAGTCTTTAGCCAGAAAGGGAACTCTCTGGCTGATCTAGGATGAAAGCTGTAGGAATGCGTATGTGTGTTATGTGTTTTGATTTGGCTTTGAAAGCATCCTTCAGGGGGACGCATCTATTTATGCACGAGGGAAAACATTCAAGGTTAAATGAAGAAAAAAAATGTCTCTACTTTTACCCCTTATTTTATTTTCTGCATAAATAAGGGGAGAGCGTGGAGAGTACAGCCAGGTAATTTCACAAGGCTTCTTCTCTGCCACTATGACAGACGTGGCACACTAGCTGTCAAAAGATGTGACATGTCCTGACGTGCTAGCTATAATGAAACACCCCTGATGCGTGCACTCACAGATAGCGCGGTGCAGGGTGCTGTGCCCTTGCCATTTTGTCATGGCTACAAAACAGCTTCCCCAGGAAGAGGCATGACACTTCACCAGAGGCAGCCTAACATCTAGAGTTGTGTCAGCAAAGCCACTGAAACCAAGAGCATGAAGTGTTGTCATTTCAATTTCCTTTTAAATTCAGCGTGTTTGTGTGCCATGCATGCACACTGTAGCTATACTATACTCCGTTGCAGGGTCTGTCTATAGAAACTTCCGCAGCCGTGCTCTCATGATTCGGGGAGACGACAAAGAGTTTATTTTTCGAACAACAGACACAAAAGGACAAATTACTCATTCACTCGAAAGAGGCTCTTGTTTCATTATCACCTGTGTACATTGAAGACACCGTGGGCTAAAAAGACTCCGGGGTTGAAGACGAAAAGAAAAGTGAGCAGGAGAATGAGAAATAATTGAGCTCAAAACATTCGGTGACACTCCGAGTTACCCACAGCTGCAAAAGGGGGCATTTCTGACGCTGGTTTTTTACCACCAATCAATAAACTGAAAAGTCCACTTTTGGAAACAGATGCCTTTGAATGAACCCTTTTGTTGCTTTGAAAACCTCGGTTGCCATCTCTGTTCAGCTGCTGCCTGAAGGGGGCCTCTATGCCACACGCTCGAGAGAGTGAAAAGAGAAGTTTTCAAGAAGAGTGGCATTACAGGAACTGGCTGTGAAGAGCTGTATGGCTCTCACCAATACGCCTGATACTCGGCTGCGTGAAAGGCAGCCATCGCCACACAAAAAAAGCAGAATGGCGAAAAAGCAAGGGTAGCTGAGAGAGAAAAAAACAACACGCTCCCGCAGGAAGAAGGGAGAAAACAAGTTAATCGAAGCCACCTGAAAGAGTCTGAGACGCTGAGGGATGTGTGTGTGTGTGTGTGTGTGTGTCTGTGTGTGCGTGTGTGTGTGTGTGTGTGTGTGTGTGTGTGTGTACTCGTGTGTAGGTGCTTACATACACTTCCTGAAAATGTGAGAGCTTGAAAGAGAGTGAAGTACATGTGTGTGTGTGCTCACATGAGAGAGCGAGAGCAGACATAGGTTCTGTGTGTACAAAACACTTTTCTTTGGGGGGGTTTACTTTGGGTAGTACAAGGCTGCTCCAAGGTTCTTTCAAAGGCTAGCGCCCTTTCACTTTGGAGCTCTGGGTCTCTTTCACTCTGGAGCTCTTGGTCTTGGTCTATTCATCTCTTCCTCTCCTCTACTGGCTCCTTTCCCGCTGATACACAAACATCCATCTCTTTCTTTCTTTCACTTTAACACACAATCATCCCTCTCTTTCTTTCTTTCTCTCTAACACACAATCATCCCTCTCTTTCTTTCTTTCTCTCTAACACACAAACATCCCTCTCTTTCTTTCTTTCTCTCTAACACACAATCATCCCTCTCTTTCTTTCTTTCTTTCTCTCTTAACACACAAACATCCCTCTCTTTCTTTCTTTCACTTTAACACACAAACATCCATCTCTTTCTTTCTTTCTCTCTAACACACAATCATCCCTCTCTTTCTTTCTTTCTCTCTAACACACAATCATCCCTCTCTTTCTTTCTTTCTCTCTAACACACAAACATCCCGCTCTTTCTTTCTTTCACTTTAACACACAATCATCCCTCTCTTTCTTTCTTTCACTTTAACACACAATCATCCCTCTCTTTCTTTCTTTCTTTCTCTCTAACACACAATCATCCCTCTCTTTCTTTCTTTCTCTCTAACACACAATCATCCCTCTCTTTCTTTCTTTCTCTCTAACACACAATCATCCCTCTCTTTCTTTCTTTCACTTTAACACACAAATATCCCTCCCTTTCTTTCTTTCTTTCTCTCCAACACACAATTTTCTCTCTCTCATTCTTTCTTTCTCGCTAACACACACATCTGTGTCTTTTTTTTCATTTTTTCTTTCTCTTTAACACACCAACATCTATCTCTTTCTTTCTTTCTCTCTTTCCTTCTTTCTCTCCCCCTGGGGTGCTGTGGAGTGGGTGACCTTCAGTGCGGTGCCTTTGAATGTCGTGTTGACTAATTGCCCACGGCTGATGGAGAGAGAGAGAGAGAGAGAGAGAGAGAGAGAGAGAGAGAGAGAGAGAGAGAGAGCAGCCTGATGCCCAGACTCCAATCGCTCCTCACCAGGACCTGGGCCTCTCCCTTCACCGCGCTCACAGGCTCTGCCACCACAACCGGTGTTGTGCCCGGGGCATAAAAAATAAAAAAAACCCCGATTTATTCTGGTGTTATTATGAAGGGTGAATGCGTCAGAGAGCTATCATGGCATCTCGAGCCACGGCCTGGCATTTTCGGGAGCCATGCCACCACAGTGCCATCTGCTTCTTCATCTGTGTGGTCTGCCATGGTATGGTTGCCGTTAGCACCGCGGCCCCACGGTGATGAGGGGTGCGATGACAGGTGTTCCAAAGGCCTGAAACTATCCTGACCCCATTAGCACCAATACTGCTCAGGTCCCACATTACACACGTTCAGTTCAGTGATTCACCCACATCATTAGATATGCTCTGAATGGCATACAGACTTGTGCATTCAGTGCATGTGCCAAACTTATTTTTTTTTTTTTTTAAGATTTATTTTTGGGCTTTTTGCCTTTAATCGGATAGGACAGTGAAGGTTTGGACAGGAAATGAGAGGGAGAGGAGAGGTGGGGAGTGGGATCGGTAAATGAGCGCGGGTCGGATTCAAACCTGTGTCCCCGTAGGCGTTTAAGCCCATATATGGTCGGGGCTGCTGCTTGCGCCACAGTGCCCCCACACATGTGCCAAACTTACATTGGCATCAGCATAAATGACCCTCTGAATTGCCCTTTGTACCCTCAGCTGTAAGGTGGGACTGAACCTTGTGTAATATTTCAGCCACACGATAGGGTTAGAGTCAGGGTATAAAAATGGCTTGATGTCTGTTGAAAGGTACTTCAGTTTGTTGAATATTTGGTAGGTAGCTACTTAGTGCAAACATTTTTTTTGTAATAAAGTGTTGCTGTGCTGAGAAGCGGGGGACTCACCAGCTGCTGGCCTTTGGGCCCCCACCCTGCGTACTGCAGCTTACTGCTGCGCACCTCTGACGGGTTCAGAGGATGGACGTCTCTGCAAATGTAAAATACAAATCCGATCAAAGTCAGTCTTTCTCCCTCTTCCTTTCCAAGTATGTATGAGCGTGTGTGGCAAGTGTGTGGGAGCGTATATGTATGGTGCGTGTGTGTCAAGTGTGTGGGAGCGTATATGTATGGTGTGTGTGTGTGTCCAGTATGTAGTTCTATTATAATATATATTCTAATTCTAAAGTATACTACAATACTACCATTCCTACAACTCAAAGTTTAAACACAAAGGGGGCCGGGAGTCTATGAGGAAAACAGTGTCTACCCTAATACATATGAAGCGCTTTAGAACCCTTTTTAGCTCCCCCTCTTTCCTGTAGGCTTGTGGGCATATGGATAGGCCACTAGGTGGCAGTGTAAACAAAACTGTGCAAGACACTGCCTTCATGATTGAGATGTCCGATGACGATTAAAGGAGGACAATCAATTAACGTGCTTTTAGAAATGTTTTATCCTGACGTGATATCATAACAATACCTAGGGGTGTTGTTGTGAGAGTTTTATGATCAACAAACGCTTAGTGGATCAAGACCTACAGGAAGTTGGTATACAACAGGCTGCTGGACTCGAGGTGAATACTCACGGTGTGGAGAGACTGCAGATGATGTAGTCAGCCATATGGGAGTGCTGATAGATCTGAAAAGATGAAGAAAGATCAAATATATAATTGCGCTAAATGTATTTAGCATGATATGAAAAATCAGCATGAAAAAAATCCTATCCTACCCTATTATACTGCTCAGATTGGTTGATGTTAGTCTGAACCAAACTGACATTTATCGTCAAATGTGGCATTGTTATGTGGCATAAGGGACAAAACTCAAAACCTCACGGGCAATCTTTTCAAGCCATAAATTTGAAAGCATCAATAAAAGAGTCTGAACGAAAACTAATGGCAAATTACGATCCAAATCTGCCACTGTAGCACATCCTCAACTGTTTTGTTGGATGACTGCATGTGACTATATGAGTCAGCTCTGCATATCTGGTAAGAAATAAAGACATGTTTCTAAATCCTCCCTGAGTATATGTATATAGAAATAAAGACATGTTCCTAAACTCTCCCTGAGTATATGTATATAGAAATAAAGACATGTTTCTAAACCCTCCCTGAGTATATGTATATAGAAATAAAGACATGTTTCTAAACCCTCCCTGAGTATATGTATATAGAAATAAAGGCATGTTTCTAAACCCTCCCTGAGTATATGTATATAGAAATAAAGACATGTTTCTAAACCCTCCCTGAGTATATGTATATAGAAATAAAGACATGTTTCTAAACCCTCCCTGAGTATATGTATATAGAAATAAAGACATGTTTCTAAACCCTCCCTGAGTGTATGTATATAGAAATAAAGACATGTTTCTAAACCCTCCCTGAGTATATGTATATAGAAATAAAGGCATGTTTCTAAACCCTCCCTGAGTATATGTATATAGAAATAAAGACATGTTTCTAAACCCTCCCTGAGTATATGTATATAGAAATAAAGACATGTTTCTAAACCCTCCCTGAGTATATGTATATAGAAATAAAGACATGTTCCTAAACTCTCCATCAGAGCTCAAAGACTCACGGGCTCAATGTTCAAGGCCAGCAGCACGTGTGTCATGTCCGGGGACACCTGGTACCTGCTTGCTGAGTGTCTCTTCTGCAAAGTGAAATAAGACACGAAATTCATAGTTTTAAAAGTATTTTTTTGTAAGTTCTCTTACAACCAACAAAATAAAAACAACTGTGGGCTTTCACAACAGTCAAGACAAGACACTACTGGACAAACAAGAAAAGATGAGACATCTTGATTCATCTCATCTTAATGTGTCATGACAACCCTGTGGCTTGTTTGGAATTTCTCTTGGCATGCTCACAACAAACAGCAAAAACATGACACATGAGAACACACCACTACACACATACAGACATCTTGACTAATTTCATCTTAATTTGCCATAACAACCACCTAGCCATACACACAGCAAAAAAACGGCAACTCACAAACATGCTGCCCTC
Source organism: Clupea harengus (assembly GCF_900700415.2). Taxonomy (NCBI): domain Eukaryota; kingdom Metazoa; phylum Chordata; class Actinopteri; order Clupeiformes; family Clupeidae; genus Clupea; species Clupea harengus. The sequence continues at coordinate 6,081,830 of NC_045176.1, forward strand.
CACCAACACGTCTGTCCTGTTGGTCTCCACGTTGAGCTTGACCAGGTCTCCCGATCGGCTGCGGAACAACACTTCATTGTCTGTGACAGAAACCAATCAATCAATCAATCAATCAATCAATTTGTTTATTTGAACAAGAGGGACAGTGTACATTCATGAACATTAAAATGTAAATGCACCCAATTATAGCCAAAAGGCTAGTTTCCATTGGCAGTCCCCCTGCCAGAGTGAAAAAGGCTATACAACCTAAAAAAGGCATTAACGTATATCAAACATAACATTGACAATAAATCAAAAAAATAACAGTGGCCAGATGATGAGCTCTCACAGCAGCTACCGAATGGCACCATCATCCCACTTTGAACTGAATTAAACTGTCAGTCATATAAATGATCATTTGTGATCATGATCACGAATCATTTCAAGAGAAATAAAAGACTTGTTGCGTCGTGAGAGACGGGACCACCTGCCGTCTTACTGAAACAGAAGATAACAGAAGATACGGTCTTACAGAAGATAACACTCAGAGAGACAGTAACTACGGTATGACAACTCTCTCCTGTGAGTGTTATCAGGCCAATTGTGTCTTATCGTCACCGTGATCTACTAGGTCTCATTGTCTACAGTGGCGCTGAGGAGTACAGTATGAAAACATGAACTTAAACATTGGTCTTGGGGGAACTGGGATTACTTTTCAGACTTTAGCAGGGAAGAAGCTCATTTGTTAAACAGTGTCCTGGCCTGTGCGAGTGCGAGGCCTAAATACATGTCAAAATTCTGTGAAGAATAAAGAAAAGGCTGCACTTGCTGAAATGAACGTTTCTAATTGAAGATCTCTGATATTTGATGTTCAATTAACAACATTACTTTAATGCAGATGCAGCCTTTTCTTTCTTCTCAGCAAAGTTTCAGAGACAGGCACTCAAAAGCAGATGATTGATGATTCGCCATACAACAGGAAGGCTTTAATGTGCTTTTAGATTTTTTGGGAAAAAGAAAATTATATTATTTATATTAAAAATACATGTACCTCCCCTCCCACACTGATTTCGGTTACAAAACTGAATTTAGTCTTCAGCCATTCACTGTTTAAAATGCAACGCAACTGTTTCTGTAGGCTTATTGTTCAGTCATTTGATATTGTTATTAAGGCCGCAGCACACACAGCGCATCAGAGTATGCGGTATCTACCACTGTGTTCCAGGAAGCACTTTCAGTAGCAAGGGCACTTCACCAGAACAGGCGACGGCCCATCTATTCATCCGTGCGTATATTCATCCTTCTCAGGGTTACAGCCTCCATTTAAATGCAGTTGCAGCTGCTGAATTTATTTATTTGGGCAATTAATGTTGTGAGAAAGCCCGGCCTGGGCTGCCAACACGCTGGAAACAGATACCACCTCGATGAATAATCGAGACGGGGACGCTTTTAAATGGGTGATCAAGGCCACGCTGTGGGAGGGGGTCTGGGAGGGAGGAATGGGGCTGTGTCCCAGGGGGGCCCTTCGCCTTAAATCGCCACGGCGCCTGGCAGCATCCACAGGAGACGCACAGAAACGGATACATAAGCATAGCTGGGGCACGCTTTTAAATTGGGTTCCATCATGAAAAAATAAACCATCAAGCGGGATGGATATGTTGCTTGTATTTCAAATGAGACCATAGCTTAGAATCTGAAAAGGGGGTGGGGGTGGGGTGGGGGGTACGCTGGTTGGGGATGGTGACATAACTCAGAAAAGCAGAAAAGCCTGTCGTTCTCTAAAAAGATGGTTGTTATTGTTCACGTGGCAGTGCCACTGATCAAAGTCAGTATACGGAGCATTATAGCACTGAAGCTGCACACGGAGTCCAGTGGTCCCCACACATCACTGAAAATAACCCCCACACCACTACTTGTGTTGTGAACATTTCAGCACATTAGCCAGCAACCTCTTAATGACTTTAATGGACATAAAGTACATTTATTCACCGAGGTAGTCCATTATTCACCAAACCTCGTAACACATAAGTCACTGGTGAAGTTCCAAATCATGCCTTTACAGAATTAAAATGCAACACTATATAAATGTAAAGTGTATTATTTACACAAATGTTTTAATTTTTTCGCATGTTATCTTTTGAATATCATATATTTTGCCACTCGTTCTTAAGAATGGAAGACTTCAGTGCGGAAGTAAGTTAAAACATATCCACCTCACATTCCACATAGATGAGTGGAATAGTGCCTGAGTATAAAGTGTTGGTAGTGCACTGTTACGCCAGTGCATTAAGGCAGATTTACCCTGGGAGTTATGTCACAAGTGGTGCTGATCTCCAAGAGACCCAGGCATATTAAGTACAGTCCACATTCAAAGTATGCTAATAGTCTTGTTTGAATGCAACAACAGAACAGTCTACTGAGAGGAAAACTGCTAATTGAACTCATAAACAAACTCGCTAAATTTGCTAATGAGTTTGTGAAGCACAGACATGCTAATCAGTGCTAATGGCACATGCTAATGGGAGGTAGGCTAGCTCTCGAGAGGCATTGCTGAGAGGCAGGTCTGTGCAGGGGCAGAAAACTCTTGTGGTCAATTATCTTGACCCAGCTGCTGTGGAGACGGTCCTTTGGCTTGCTATTCAAACTTGACCCGGTGCCAGACATTTTCTCTGACTTTTCTGCCTTTCATAATTACCATGTGTCAGCTTAGTGGAGTCATTGGCAGTATTTGGTTTGTAATTCTTTGTAATAACGAACCTAAAGGTCTATGAAATACTTTTGCATTGAATTAACATTAACATTATCTTTATAATTTTCTTTAAGAAAAGTAAATTCAGCATCTGTTTACTTTTGTATTATTATTATGGAAATAGAATTGAAGTTCAATTCAGCATTCTATTAAATTCCATTTCACCATATACTGTGTGAAATGCAGTGTAGTATGCCTTTTAAAAAGCTATGAAATACAAACGTTACACTTGATTGATTTCTATTCTCTTGATGTTCCATTAGTTCTTCTGACTTGGTTGTCCTAGTCTCACAATCATTAGTATTCTAAGCCCCTTTGCCTCACAGTAGCACACCTATAATAGCCCTGGAGTCTTCTCCTGTAAGGTTTTATGAGGTTAGAGAATACGGAGCAAGGCATCGGAGAACATCTCTCAGAACAGATTTCCTCCAGACCCATCTGTGGGCTCTCTCCTTTAACTCATTTTTCAATCAGCTTTAAGCCAGAGGACCCTCTCCATCATAGGGGACTTGGTCCATCTCAATCACAGGGGACGTGGTCCCTCTCCATCATAGGGGACGTGGTCCCTCTCAATCACAGAACCTCCACCATAGTTAAATGGAGGTCTTTTCTGCATAGCCATCCTTATTTGTGCGCCAAACGCATCTTCAGTGTTTATCGCCGTGGAGCTTTATTTTTGTCTCATCTGACCCCAAAACCCAGTTTCAGTTGAAGTTCCAGTAGCATCTAGTTAACCCCGAGGTCATTTGTGGTTTAGCGAAAGCAAAGGCTTTCTTCTGGCACACTTTCCAAATAGTTTTCAGAGTTTCAGAGTTTTCACTCTGACCTTCCAGGCTGGTATTTGCATCTTCTTCCAGGCAGGCTCATTACAGTTATGGTTGGTTTTAAACTCTACATTATTGCCCTTGTGGCATTTTCAGGCGAGCAGCTGGGTTTTGTAGCCACGGCCTAATTCATGCACGTCAACAGACTTTTTACTTTATTTTAATAGCTACAGTAAGTTCTACAAGTCACGTTAGCGGTGAACAATTAAGAAATAAAATGTCAAAAGCACACAGAGAGTGCTCTGTCTGAGCCACTTGCCTCTGCTTCTTAATGCCACATTAAAAGAGGGATTTATGCTCGAGGTGCTTACGAAATACCTGACTGGAGATTGGAGATGAGAATTTTAATGGTGTCAAATGGCACAATCTCTCCTCAGACGAGCACGAGCTGGCAAAGCACAGAGAGTTCAGCGCTCAGGAGGGAGAGAGGAGGTCAGAGGGGGGTCGCCAAATCCAGCAGCACTTACCGCTAAGCCACGTAGCCTCGGGATCGTGGATTTGAAGGTCTTTGCTGAAGACGTGTTCCACCGTTATCTTCTTCTTCCCCACCAAGCTGTCATCCACATCTACAGGTAAGAGGAAAGCATATCGACAGTATTAGGTGAACCTGTCTTTTCCAGCTCCTTTGACTTAATGACAAAGGAAGGGATGATAACAATGAGTATATCATTATTCTTAGTGAGAAGTTGGTAGCTTGGGTCAAAGAGTCTTCATTAGTACTGTGTATATATTCAGAGAGCAGGTATTCAAACCTACTTACTGAAAACTGAAATTGCTACACTTCCTTAGTCTAATTCAAACTCATGACTTGAAACTAATATCACACCCGTACCTTGAACCCACCTCTCCCTCAAAGATATGGGTGTTTCTGGTTTAAGGTTTGGAATCAGATTTGTACACCAACTGCAACTGGAACAGTCAGGGCAAACACAGCCATTAATTACTTGATGAAAGGCTGAAACCAGAATCACCCATGAAACATCATAGAATGGACTATGTTGCATGGCCGGTAGGTTCTGTGGATGCAGTAGTTCTGGGGTCTGCAGGTTCTGTGGATGCAGTAGTTATGGGTCTGCAGGTTCTGTGGATGCAGTAGTTATGGGTCTGCAGGTTCTGTGGATGCAGTAGTTATGGGTCTGCAGGTTCTGTGGATGCAGTAGTTATGGGGTCTGCAGGTTCTGTGGATGCAGTAGTTATGGGGTCTGCATGTATCCTCAATGACGGAAGAGGGCTGTGAGTTACAAACAAAGAGCTACTTCTGTAAAGGGCTTAATAAAAGGCGCTGCGTAACCAAGGACCTTTTGTAGCAATGGGGTTTTGCAGCTGTGACAACATGAAAGAAGAGCACTTGTAGCCCTCGACAAGAACTTAAGCTTTGGTAAGTTTCGCTCACGTATGGACCCATTCAAGTCAGTGGGAACCAAACATTATAGAGCGGCATGAATCTTTGGTTGGTAACATCCCTCAGATACACAAGCTTGAAAGGTCTGCCAGCCAAGGTTGCCTTTTTTTCTCTCCAGGGATCCATTGGTTCATCGACCATGATCATTATTGTCACTTATTCCACTGTACCCTGCTGGGCCTGTAATGGACGTGGGAGTGCAGCAAATCACCGGCGATGGGATTTTGATAATTGGTGGCATTCTCTAGCCTATTTAGCCTTGTTTGGTGGACTGCATGTGACTTTATTGTTTCGTTGATCAGTTAGTCAGTTAATCAGGAAGCAGCAGATATGATTGCTGCTTGGCTGTCAAATACATAAATCATGTGACCTTAGAGGTGATTTGGGGATTTTCTCAGTAAACGCCTCATTTTAGCCCTCTCTTGCGTCATCTCTCTCTCACTTCCGACTCACGGATATTCATTCATCAGCATCCTTCAAGGCACTGCATTTTTATGCTATTTCCTTTTACCACTTTACCACTCCATACACACTGCAACCAAACAATCAAATCCTTGAGGGCCCAGTGGTGGTGTGTCTTTCCCTTCAGTCAATACACATTCGACCCACCTCTCCCTCTCTCTCTCTCTCTCCCTCCCCCCTCCCCCTCCCTCTCTCTCTCTATCTCATACACACAAACATACACACACACATACACACACATGCACAAACATCTCACCACGTCTTTTTCCTCTGTGTTAGAAATGGCCACAAAGAACGGCTCACAGGGGACAGAGCGGCTAGCCAGCATGTGTGGCTCACACCTCTGTTGACTAACTATTGATCTGCTACCCTCATCGATCCAAATCAGCAAGGACTTTTACAGGGTTTAAAGGTGCTGTCCGTGATTCCGTTTATTGATATTTGTGCTCAACAGCCAGTTAAATGACACCCCTCCCTTCCATGCCCCTGAAGCATCGTGCTGATTGGCTGGGATAGTTAACGACTCGGTCCGAGCCACTATGTTCGTCTCCCGTTTACAGAGCTTTTTTTGAACGGACAGCTAGAGGACCGTGAAGAGCAATTCACTGAATTTGACAAATAGTGTATGGGATTAGAATTGCGGACTGCACCTTTAAGCCTTTCACCTCACAACCTAGTCCAAATGGTGTACTATGCCAGGGGACACCGCGTCTGGCAAGCGAAAGATAAAGTACGGAGCTGGGTCAGAGCAAGTGAATTGAGAGAGACAGGCAACAGACTATGTGAACGGGAATCTGGTTTCACCGACCAGCTCATGGCTTAAAGACTTTTTCTTCTTAACAAGTTACAATATAGTATATATATGTCAGTCTGCCCCAGGGCAGCTGTGGCTACTGAGGTAGCTTACCACCACCGGTATGACTGTGTATGAATGACTACTGGACTCTGGACTCTGTAAAGCGACTTTGGGTATATAGAGAAGCGCTATAAAGATTGAATTGATTGATTGATTGATTGATTGATTGATTGATTGATATAAGTATGACTCCAGGACTTGAGTGTATGTGAAAAGTTAGCAATTTAGTTCAGAGGACCATCAATTTGGCTAAATGCCACATGTACAAGCTCTTCGTATATATATATATATATATATATGTGTGTGTAGAGCCTGATGTCAGCGCTCAAGTTAAAGACAGTGGGCTCTGCATCACAGTCTATCTTGCAACTCTTCAGAAAAGATAGTGTATCAGATGGGCCTTTGGGCTGCTTTATTGCAGAGAGAGTGGACTGAAATCAGCATTAATCACGCCGCGAAAAAGAGAAAACATTATTGCTTTATAATTTCACATCTAAGTAGCTAATTGGGAAAACCTGGCAAATGAACATTAAAAAACACTGGGAGAGAAAAATGGTTCTAACAAGCTGCAGAGGCCCTTCTGATGTAGTGCCAATTTGACAAATGACCAGATCAGTTATGGTATCATAATCTACGCTAAATGAAAGCGCATCATTATCACCATCATCATCTACATTAAAGTCACATTAGCGTCCAGAATAACTACCTATCATCCTCTCTGCAATATCACAGGCTCAAAAAAACTACTTCCTATGGGTTTGTATGTGTGCGTGTGCATTTGTAAGTGTGAACGTGTGTTTGTGCATGTGTTTTCAATCGTGTGCCATCATCACTGTACTGATGTCTCATGTCCACTCCTTCCTGTCTAGTATCTCCTTTCTGTCTAGTTGTTATGGCTCCTGTTTTAACCAGAGTGCCCATACCTGAAAAAAAAGTCTATCTGAAGATGTTTGCATGCTTAATAGTTTCTGTCTCTGTGGTGTTACAAAAGGCCTACATTCTGTTACCACATGCTAACTCAGCCCCTCATGCTAGCTCAGCCTCATAAACATGCTAGCTCAGACTCATAAACATGCTAGATCAGCCTCATAAACATGCTAGCTCAGACTCATAAACATGCTAGCTCAGCCTCATAAACATGCTAGATCAGCCTCATAAACATGCTAGCTCAGACTCATAAACATGCTAGCTCAGCCTCATAAACATGCTAGCTCAGCTTCATTAACATGCTAGCTCAGCCTCATAAACATGCTAGCTCAGACTCATAAACATGCTAGCTCAGCCTCATAAACATGCTAGCTCAGCCTCATTAACAAGCTAGCTCAGCCTCATAAACATGCTAGCTCAGCCTCATAAACATGCTAGATCAGACTAATGAACTTGCTAGCTCAGCTTCATTCACATGCTAGCTCAGCCTCAGCTACCAACTGTTTTTCCCCTTCCCTCATCCTTCCTTGACCCTTCCCCTCCTGACACAAACAGTCCCTGGATATGTGAATCTTGGAACCTGTGCTATGGCTGATGTGATGAGCACAGTGCAACTCCTCAGCCCGCTAATGTGAAGTGTCTGTCTGTGCTATGGCTGATGTGATGAGCACAGTGCAACTCCTCAGCTCCGCTAATGTGAAGTGTGTGTGTTGGCCGTACTCGGGGTCAGCAGGATGACGGAGGTGACGATGAGCGAGCAGATGAACAGGATGACCAGCAGGGCGATGGCGATCCCCTTCCAGTTCCTCTGAGGCGGACTGCTCCCCACCAGCTCCTGCCCAACACAGAGACAAACACATCGCCAGGGTCAGGGGTCAGGGTATCAGAGACAAACACATCGCCAGGGTCAGGGTATCAGAGACAAACACATCGCCAGGGTCAGGGTATCAGGGTATCAGAGACAAACAGATCGCCAGGGTCAGGGTATCACGGTTGTCACGAGTCATGTGAAAATGCCTGTAGTGTCATGTCACATCTTTGTTTTGGGGAAACTGAGCACATCAAATGTACTGAATTTAATCCTCACTTCTGAATCAGGGCACTGACTTCCATGTCAGTCTGATACATGACTACAATCTGCATCATTTCTGCACAGAGGCTAAGGCTAATTATAGAGGCTAAGGCAAATTGTGATTTCACAAACATGGCGCATTCACAGTTTTAGAGGCCATGAGTATGAATATGAGGAACTGACTCGTCAGCCGGGTGACATGCTGTGATGCACACTGTGGTTCACAGTGACACCTCTGTGAGGCACAAATTGAAATGTCAACACAAAGCATTCATAAGTAGGAGCGCTGCATTGAAAGGTTTAACTTAGAAGTTCTCACAGCTGGATTCTTCAGGGGATTTGTTACATTTTTAGAAGGTTATTAACAATGCCCTACTGTAATAGTTTTGATTAGTCATTGCAATCACAATACATGTAAAATAAAATAAAAACGTCTTCTGGAGCACACCTTTACATTTTTGCGTTAGGTGTAATCTAATGGAATAGCTACCAGTACCCAAGCTAATATGCCTGCATGTATCTGCAAGGCACATGGGCTTTGCACACTAGGTTCAACCCTGTGGTCCTGGGACCATAAACTATGTTCTTTCTTGATCAGAAATGTCTCTGTTGCCTCCGTAAACCCAGACATGTTAATGGTGTGAACCGATAAACAAGACAGCATATTTTCCATGGACCAAGAAGTACCCCTTTAAGAGACCTGATCTCCAGGTACCCCATACTGACATGTGTCTGTGACTGTGGAGATAGAATCAAACCTGATAAAACTGCTTTGCCAGGTTGCTCAGGAGGAGCAAAAAAAAAAAAAAAAACAAGGCTGACTTCAATCAGTTCTTTTATTGCCACAAGCGGCACACTGCAACACACACGTGTATTTTATGGAGGCGACACAGGACACACACACACAAACACACGCAGGCCTGAGATCGCTGTGAAATGTACGCTCTGCATTTGACCCATCCCGGACCATCCTTCCTCCAGGACCCTCCAGGAGCAGTGGGCAGCTTCTCAGCTGTTTTTGCATGTTTTTCCTGTTGGGGTTCTTATTGGAGGAAACCCCTTGTGAACACAGGGAGAACATGCAAACTCCACACAGAAAGGCCCGGGAGATAGCCCACCTGAGCACTGAAGGTCTGGGGAGATCCCTGCCCCCCAGAGCCAACAGCGCCCCATGCGGGAATCGAACTCATGACCTTCTTGCTGTGAGGCGGCAGTGCAAGCACGTTGCCTCAATCCATGAATGATAATATTTTCCCCATAAAAGCTTGCTTATTACGCTTGTTATGCATTTTGAAACATTGTGAAAAAGTCTAAAAATATATGAGCCAAAAATGGCTGGGTAAATGTCTTCTTTCTGTCCCTGTTTAATATTTCATTTGGAAGAAAGGAAAGGTTTTGGAGGATCAAACATAACCGACTACTCACACATTGGGAAGCACGCACGCTAAGCATGCATAACGAGCTTTGGTTCAACAGTTTATTGGAGGGAGACAGTGATTGAATTCTTCATTTAAACACCATCTTTTCAACCAGACATGCAACAACTTAGAGGACAAGCTAATGGAGGGGGGGTGGGAGGGAGGGAGACTACATGGATGTGTGGGGTGTGTGGACTGCCCCTGGGACCAGCTCATCCAGACAGGAGACAAGGAACTGTGCTGTGCTATTTTGGGGCAAAATCAGCTCTGAGCTTGAGAGCAGTCAAGTGGGATTTAATGATGATAAAGTGAGGAGTCTGGTGTCTGATTTCCTCATGCTTGTCAGATAAGGGCTGGTGGGTGTCTGTGACAGAAGAACACAAAAACCCTCGTCCCATGTCACTGAGAACATAATAATAGAAATGACTCAGTTCTGACATTTTCTTGTCAAAGTGTAAATGAATATATAATACAGTTTAGTAACCATGTAGGCTATATACCTACAACAGGAGTAGTAACATGAAAAAAATAATAATAACAAAGTCAAAGTCAAAGTCAAAGTCAAAGCAAAGCAGATGATGGACATCACAGAGCCTATGTGTTTTTGAACACTACTTTTCAGTTCAAGCTGTTATGACCAGGTGGCATTGGACCAACATGGACCTACATATTATCCAAAACCAGCCCCAATCATCCATCGCAAACGTCTCTATTTTGACATACCATTATCGCAATTTGTGTTCCTGCATTGTACACAGTAAAAACATTTTCAGTGCCTAACTCCTGTGAGAGAGCGCTAAGCTTGGAGCTAAGTTTGTCATTGAAAATTAAAATTGGCATTGCTTTTTCTTTTTTTTTTTTAATCAATGGCAATTTAGTATTTTTCAATGGCAAACTTAGAGTCTCTGTTGTAGCTCCATAGAACTCATCCGTATTTCCCAGAAACAGATGATTACAACGCTGAGGCAAGGACACACTTTCTTTTACAGAAAAATAACTAGTGCTTGTGAAAAGCCCTGTGAGGGGATGCAGTTGCACCACCTTAATGGCGTTCCCTTGTTAGCACTTTCAGTCAGATGAAACCTAGTGATTCGCAGACCTGACCCAGCTGTTAAAAAAGAAAACACAAGACTCGTCTCAGTAATTCCAGCCTATTAGTTTGTTGTCTGGTTTCCAGCCTCCAGCTGGCGACCACGCCGTGCCTCTTCCATGCGGCCGGTCCGTCGGACTCTTTGACCTGAGTGGGGGCCGTGAGGCAGACATCATGGAGGATAGACCATGTCTGTGTCCTTAGTGGACCTCCGCGAGGACTCGACACCGGGGGCTCGGAGCCATGCCGGCGGACGAGAGACGAGGCGCCGCGTGTAGGCAAGGTTGGATAGAGACCCACACTCTAATTGGAAGCACAGTTATCGACAGGCTTCGGAGCAATCAGTGTGCAGCGTGGCCTTTCAGTGCACCGAGCCACTTTAATGGTCTGTGCATGCGTACGGACGTGCATCAATGAGCTGAAACAAATATGGCTTGTTGTTATCTGGGGTGTCTGAGGTGTCTGAGGTGTCTGGCCTGTGCGTGGTGGAGTGGAGGGAGAGAAACAAATAAAACTAAAGAGGAGTAAACATCCAGTCCAAAGTTCTTGATTTAAACATGACATAAACAGCTGTATAACCTTATTTTCGGTGACGTGCATTGCGTTATCGATGCCTGTTTATCTCCTTCAAGGTGACTTCGGACAAGAGGTTCATGTCAGCAGAGGAGACAGTGATGGAGGGGCCTAACAAGTTTAATCACATCGCTAAATAGGATCATTAGGTCTGCTGTACGTGATCGGCTCATTAAATGGAATTCTGCATGGACTATAGCAGAAAACACCTAAGTGGCTCACACAGTGTCACACTGCCATACAATGTCATTCTCAGCACAGACTATAGTTTGAAACATGACGGCATCATTGTCACTGCAAAAGTATAGTTATAGTTTGTGTTTGTGTATGGAGTGAAAGATATACATACACAAGTACATGTGAAGGAGAATCTTATACCGAATGGAAATGAGAGCCGGCCTCTGCCTGAAATGTAATTTATATGACTGTGTGATACGGGTGCTGAGGACACTGGACTCTCCAGCACAACTTGTGGATGTTTCAGAAGAATCTGTCTGACCTGGATACAATATTTATGGTATACAAGATAATACATTATGCTGAAATATATGTTTTATGAGTCTGGATGTATGAATGGGAATTTTCCAAGAATTATTTCAAAATTTGACAGGATAGAGTATACAATAAAATATCTATGTTGTGGCACAGGACATATCTATATGAATGTACTTCTTTTGATGTATCTTTTTCAAAAACTACTGAACACTCAATCACTGATTTTTGAAATGCAATGCAGCAAGCAGGCAAACTACCGAACACATCACTGATTTTGAAATGCAATGCAGCCAGCAGGCAATGTTAATGAGATGTTTTCCCTCCGCGTCTATGATGGAAAGAATCAATGCTCCATTTAACTCCCATTTCCACCCAACATCTACTCAATCCATAGTCACGAGCAGAGTACAGCCTTCACAGGCTTTTCTACAGCTCATCTTCCACGCTTGGATGAGTATTCATCCTCTTCCTGTTCATGTTGAACTTCCTGTGCATAACATCGGCCGTGTTAAATTAACACTGAAAGCAACAGGAAATGGAAGATATTTCAGGGAGAAGATCTTATGCTATATGACATGTTGCCAAATAAGCACTTCAGGCTGAGATGGGGAACATATCTTGGCAGAAAAGACCCCGGTCTCAAAGCAGCTCATGAATAGCCGCCCACACCGTTTATAATGTTGGTGAAGCAGACTATCTTTGTCTTTATCTTTATGTTTTTATGGTAACTTTATTTATTTATTTATGTTTATGCACTTTATCCCAGTTTGTATGTTGATGTTTTATGTTTTATGTATATATCTTATGTCTATTTTTATGTGGATCACTGTGCATGTCATTTCTGTCCACGTCATTTCTTTGCTGTTAAGCACTTTGAGCTGCATTGTTTTGTATGAAAGGTGCTATACAAATAAAGTTTATTATTATTATTACGAATATGTTCATATGGGCAAATTTGACCGGATCGTTTAATTTTCGGAAAGTTGCACTTGATTTCTCTCAGGAGGAACTCAACTGGGAAAACTAGGTCACAGACAGACAGCCATAAGACACTTGAGAACACTAAATGATGAAGCAGATGTAACAGGCTGAACAGGTGCTTAGTGGAAAAAAAGAGAGTACATACGGTACCTGTAGCAGGTAGGGGCATGTCTGATAAAGTCTTTCAGTTCAATATTACACTCACAACCAAATATTCAACACAAGACTAACTAAACTAACTAAAAACTACCAACCTATGTAACTTATGAGCCATCTGGAGTTACATTTCAGGTTCAGTGAGGGCTAATTCCTCGCATGATAGGGTCATGACATGGCAGAAAACAAATTTGCTTCAGACGGCCTACGGACAGCTTCTGTTTTGTTACGCAAGTGCTGTTTTTGTTTTTCCTTGAAAATGTTTACTGTGCCTGGGGGCTGTGAGCTCCCAGTGTACCTCGTAATGAAACTCTCTCTCTCCACACAATGCTTTAGCTCTCAAATGAGGCACTTGTTCCTGTCAAGTTCCTATGGCAGCTGGAGGGAACATGACTGAGAGTATAATAAGCATCTGTCCCTTCACACTTGCCAGCTGCCGTAGTCTTCACACGGTGTTCCTCAGCCTCACCCCTACCCCCGCACACCCACAGGCAAACACACACACACACACACACACACACACACCACACACCCACAGGCAAACACACACACCTTTGGCACAAACACTACATCGCCTGGCATGACACTGCCACTAGTTAGCTTCGAATGTTTCCATCATCTCTCTGAAAAAGAAAAAAAACAAACAAAAAAAAAAGAAAACATGGCATACTGTTTGCTCGCCATGACAACAAAAGGCGCTCCATGTTGTTCCCTTTCAGGAGGGGGCTCAGGTACATCAGTGTCAACAACTGTGGCAGAGGGAGGTGGGCATAGTTACCGGCTGTTGAATAAAAAATGGTTATCATGAGATCATGAAAGAAACAGATAATACAACCACTGTGAAGCTGTAGGGGACGGGAGTTTCCTTTGGGAGGAAAAGAAAATCTTTTTGATTCGATTCCAACGGCTTCCTTTTCATCCATTCATCTTGAGGTGAATCATTTAAGTGGTTCAAGGGAGTTAACTTGATATGACACTGCGCATGCAATGGCTTCTCTCGGTTTCAATCATGGAAAATACAAAGTCGGCCTGCTAGCAGTTGAGCTAAAGTTTTGCTTCAATCAAAATAAGGGATCTTGCCTAATGTTGCCTACTAGTGTTTTTTTTCTTTATCTCAAAGCATCTATTGCATTCACAGTTTTCTTTGATCTCACATGAGTATGTCCTTACATCAAAACGCATTGCACCGAATTGCACCACATCACTCCAGACAAGTTACCCACATCCCTTCACTGAAAAAAAAAAGTTTCTCGTCCTGAAATACTTTCCAGACTAAAGCAGCGACTCCTCAAAGAACACCTGAGGACTGAATGACAGATGTGCTGCACCACCGCTACCCAATCAGGGTGTACCTCCTGAACATCACACCACCGCTACCCAATCAGGGTGTACCTCCTGAACATCACATGACCACTGAGGTTTGGTTGGCCAGTTTGGAGAGGAACTGCAGTTGAAAGTCTACAGTGGATCACAATGTGTGAGTCTTTATTTCAGATGCAATGCAAACCAAGCCAGCCATTGACATCCAATTTTACTCTGGGGCATGAGCGGGCATTTTAATCAAGAGCCGTCCCCAAGGAGTCCTATAGAGAAGAACATCACCGTCTGATTATAGTGGAGGCTACAATCACTAGAACTGGCACACACACACGGATGTACAAGAGTTTGTGCGAACAACGCTACAGCAGTAGAACATGTAGAGGACCACAATGCATGCACATTGATTAAGAAGATAGCCTGCTGTTTGCTTAGACTTGTTTGACTCCTCACCCCCTATTTAAAGCCATTTCCTTCTGGTAAACTCTGCATTATGCTTGGCAAAAAGGTGCTAAATGCGTGAAGAAGCTCGCGAAAAGTTGCATTTTTGCGTGGAATTGAGGCTCTCACATTAGCCTAGGTGTAACGTGAGTGTGAGCTAACATGGCCTGCCTAATCACACAATGATGATCAATACGTCAAAGCAACACCCATTTCGCTGCCACAATTTCCAAATACGTTGTAAAACAAAAATGGCTGCAAGAGTCACACTTGTAAGTGTAACAATGTAATGTACAATTGTACAATGTAACAACGAGAGTTTTTGACAGGAGTAGTGGTCTACTCAGAGTCTAGACAGAGTGAGAATGGCACAGGCTTTATGTGTACCCCCCCCTCAAGATGCAGGGGCCACTCTGTGCCCCCCCGCCCCCCCCTTAGCTGTCAGGTGTGAAATAGATCCCTCCTGATGTCACAGTGCCCTGTTTCCAAGGGAACAGGGAGCACCAGGCGAAAAACAAGGCAGGGTGTGGGTGGATTGGAGAGAAATGATAACAAGGGTGGCAGTGACCGGGTTGGGGCTGAAGGCTTGCAGGGACAAGGGAGGGGGGGGGGGGAGGGAGGAAGAGGAAGAGGAGGAGGAAGAGGAGAGTTTCAGCAGTTTCTCTCGGGTGACCTGACGCCTAGATTTTACTCTTTTATCTCAGCCTCTTTTGGCTGAAATGGGTGGGTCAGCTGGATATATTCCAAATAATTTCTTACCACTAAAATTGATTTTAAAGTGCTTCAAATCACATATGAAGCATTAAATGGCTTAGGCCCTAAGTATATCTCTGAGCTGATTACAAAAAAAAGAACCCTTGTGGATCACTTAGGTCTATGGGTATAAGGCTGCTAGTAAACCTAGACTGCGGAGCAGACATGGGGAATCAGCATTTAGCTTTTACGCTACACACAAATGGAGCAATCTCCCACCATTAACACGTTTAAATCTTGTGCCTATGATTAACTTGATGTTTGCATTCTATATCTGCAGTTCATATTAGCATCACAATCTCACTTATGATCAATTTCAAATTTGATCTGTCTTTATCTGTCATTATTTCGTTTTTTATTTATTTCGTTTTCTTGTCTTTTTATTATTTGCTTTTGTTGCATAGTAATTTCACATTTCTCCGCCTTAGGTCAATACCCATGTAGCAGCCAAATGGGTTGCCACAGGCAAAATATGTTGTCACTCAATGTGTAATGTCCCTGTTTGTACACTGGGTGTTGCTGTGCATTGCACAGGTGTTTTTAGGCATATAGGTAGGAAGCCTACTGTTGTGGTTAGGTGTTGACCCCGGAAGGGCAAATGGTTTTGACCGCTATACCGCGAAGGTTTGAGTAACATGTCGTTGCTCTGCGTTTTAATGGACAATAAATGGAGAACTGTTTAACGAACGCAAGACGTGTATGGACTTTATCTCGCCGACGGTAATCATCTTTAAATCATCTAAGCGCGTCAACCAGGTTATTCCTGGGGTACAACAACCCAGTAGCTCAGTAGTGTACTGTGCTCCCACACAGTCAAAACCTGCCGCTAATTGGAAGTTTCTGCGGAATTCGACGAGTCCTCGAGCTGTTTGAAAATTACGAGAGCTGCTTGGAGACCGAGGAATTGAATGGTCGAAGCTGGAGCTGAGGATGTTTGTTGACCTACTTCTTGGTCTATGCTACTACGGCGCCCAACGTACAAGGTAACCCGGGTGTAGTGCTACATTGTTTCATGGCCATTTAATTTGTTTGCACATACCGGGGAAATCCAATGCATTGGTAATCGTGGGTTCGCTAAGACTCTGTATTGACTGCTCATGTCGTTTGTTTGGAGGACTAACGCTATCGTTCGATTGAACTGATTTTCATGGAGCCGTGCAAGGCGACAAACGAGACTATTAACGTTGGAGGGACTGACGTACAAACTGCTAGTGGTTCCAAAACTGACGTGACTCAGAAACGAGTTGTTAAACTCACTGCCAAGGCACTTGCTGAGAAATTGGATAAGTTACAAACTGATAGAAAGGCCAAATTGAACAAGGCAAACGTCATTAGAAAATCAATAAGAAATTACATGGTAAAAAATGAGAACACAGGTAGAGAATGATCTTAATGAATTAATTGATTTATGAAATAAAATGTATACATGAATCTTTGTTGCAACTGCTGCCTTCTGATGAAAAAGAAAAACATGTAATATGGTTTAAAGCGAAAATGTTGTCTAATGATGAGTGTATTGCTAATGCAAATTTGTGGATGTCTTGTAGCAACAGTCACGATGGGAATGTTATTTCAACTAATGCTGTCTCTAACATCCATCAAAGTGTTATTGTGGAACAACTAAGTGTGTGTGACGATGTGCAAAAGGCTAATTTAACTGATGTTTCCAGTGATGTACATGGTGGCACTGTTGAAAATGTAGCTATGCAAAATAATAGGCTCAATGTTGATCCAATTGATATTCCCAGTCAAACCAGTTCTGTCTCAAAAATGCTTACACACAATAATGTGTCCAGCGTTGTGCACAAAGGTGTTGAGGATGAGGTAAATCCAGATGACAGTATTTCCAATGTTGCAAGCAACTGCTCAAGTCGAAAGAGTGGCATGAGTAAAGTAAGCACCACTTCCTCAGCAAGGATAAGGGCTGAGGCAGAAAGAGCTGCACTCATTGTTCGTGCCGCAGTATTGAAGGAAAGACATGCCTTGGAGGAGCTTGAACAACAGCTGAGAAGAAGAAGGGAGCAGCTTGACATGGAAACTGATTTAGCTGCATCCACTGCTAAGTTGGCTGTGTTGCAGGCCTCAGATGTGAAAAGTTGTTCTCGAGCACCCACAGATGGCATGAACTCCTATCTGGAAAAGGAAAAAAGTAAACAGCAACCTGTCAGCATCTTGAACCCTTCAGCAAAGGAATTTAATGCAGAACCCTGGAAATCAACACAACCTATCAATGTCACCAACAAATCGTTACTACCCAATGACCCACCACCACTGGATGTGAGGAGGAAGGAGACCGAGAGATGGTGTAAGGCAGCCTCAACCCAGTGGTATAAGTCCAATGAGCAGCAACACACCAACATGTCAAGGAGACCAGTACCGTCAAACAACCCGCCATTACCGGATGTGCAAAGAAAGGAAATGG
Organism: Clupea harengus; assembly: GCF_900700415.2. Lineage (NCBI taxonomy): Eukaryota > Metazoa > Chordata > Actinopteri > Clupeiformes > Clupeidae > Clupea > Clupea harengus. Next base: position 6,099,747 of record NC_045176.1, read on the forward strand.
ATCGACGGTGCAAGGCTGCTTCAAGACAGTGGTACGTAGGGGAACAACAGCCACTTGACCTATCAAAAGAATTGCCATCATCTAACGATCCACCACCATTGGATATGTGTAGAAAGGAAGCAGAACAGTGGCACGAAGCCATCCCAAGGCAGTGGTGTAACCCAAATGAACACTGGCAAGAAAACATGGGAACATCACAACAATCATCACAACATCACAACAACCGTCATCAGCCTTTACTGGCCCCCTTGGAGGGAAGTCAAAGACAGCTCTCATATCATCAACCCGTTGGTCAATATTCATCTAGTGACCTCTTTTCCATTATGCAGAGGCAAAATGATATAACTGCTGCTCTGGTGCGACAACAGCACACATCATCCTTACCACCCCGAGAAATTCCCATATTTGAAGGGGATCCTCTCCAGTATAGGGCATTCATCAGGGCCTTTGAGCAAGGAGTCGAAGGGAAAGCAGGAAAGGCAGACTGTCTGTATTACTTGGAACAGTTTACAAGAGGACGACCGCAGGAATTGGTGCGCAGCTGCCAGCACATGAACCCAGAACAAGGCTTTTCTGTGGCAAAAGTGCTCTTGCAGGAACACTTTGGCAATCCATACAAAATTGCAGCTGCCTATATGGAGAAAGCTCTATCATGGGAAATGATAAAATCCGAGGATACTAAATCCCTTCAAACATACTGCTTATTCCTGCGGGGCTGCTGTAATGTAATGGAAGAGTTGCCATATGTCCAGGAACTTGATATGCCGGTGAATATGAGAACTATCCTCGCTAAGTTACCCTTTAAAATGAGGGAGCAATGGAGGACCCAGGCACATGTAATAATGGAGACTTCTAACCAGAGAGCCCATTTCTATGATTTGGTCATATTCATTGAAAGACGAGTGAAAATTCTTTCCGACCCCCTGTTTGGTGATTTACAGGATCAATCATCTAATGCTGTAGTAGGAAAGAACTTCACCAAGTTTAACTCACAGCCCAGAGATAGAGTAAAAGGAAATGTCGTCGTCGCCACCACAGTAACATCTCTGGCTTTGCATGAGGGAGATCCTGAAGCAACTGCAGACTCAGACACGCCTGACGATATTGAATGTCTTTATTGTGCTCAAAGTCACGATTTAGAGGAATGCAGACAGTTTCAGAGAAAAGGGCACAGTGAAAGGATTGGCTTCTTGAAAGACAGAGGAGTTTGTTTCGCGTGTTTACATCCTGGGCACATCAGTCGTTATTGTGAGCAGCGCTTGACTTGTAAGTCCTGTGGTCTAACTCACCCTACTGTACTTCATATCGAGGGACGCACTACAACTCAACATCAAGCAAGGGTACAATCCAACAATCCATCAACTTATGTAAAGACACTCCGTGGCCATACAGGGGCCGGTGAGGGACGTACTGCAATTCAGGAACATTCGAGGGAACAATCCAGGAATCAGTCGACTTCACTCAAACTCTGTGGCCATACAGGGGCCGGTGAGGGACGTACTGCAATTCAGGAACATTCGAGGGAACAATCCAGGAATCAGTCGACTTCACTCAAACTCTGTGGCCATACAGGGGCCGGTCAGGATCGATGCGCACTATCCATTATACCTGTGAAAGTAAAATCAGCTAAAGGGAATCGGATCATAAGTACATATGCCTTCTTGGACGCTGGTAGCTCTGCTACTTTTTGCTCAGAACACCTAATGCAGAAGTTGAACATTACAGGCAGAAGGACTAACTTCCTGTTGCGGACTATGGGCCAAGAAAAGGTTGTTCCGGCTTATTCCCTCACTGGGTTAGAGATTACTGGCCTGAACAGCAACAATTTTCACATCCTTCCAGAAGTTCTTACCCAGAAAGACATGCCGGTCACTGTAGATGACATGGTAAATTCAGAAGAGTTGGTTAAATGGCCCCATCTGTCTAAGGTGCATATCCCTAGCATAACGGCAAATGTTGACCTGCTGATAGGTGCCAATGCTGCTTGGATATTGGAACCCTGGGAAGTTATAAACAGTTGTGGAAATGGCCCATATGCTATCAGGACGTTGCTCGGATGGGCCATCAATGGTCCCTTGACTAAACACGATGAACCCTTGGAGCGACAACTTCCCTCTGCTACAGTGAACAGGATTGCTATTTGTAAATTGGGAAAATTGCTGACTGATCAGTACAACAATGATTTTGATGAAAACCTCAAAGAAGAGAAGGAAATGTCAAGAGAAGACCACAGTTTCCTGGAAATAGCAGAACAATCAGCTGTTCTCCAGAATGGGAGTTATTGCCTGAAATTGCCTTTCAAGAGGAAAGAGGTATTTCTACCCAAGAACTCTGCGATAGCCGAGCAAAGGATTCAGGGCTTAAAGAAAAGGTTTCTGAACAACAAAGACAATCCAGCAGATGATGCATCAAGAGGGTTGAAAGTTGCCGATCTACTGAAGAACGACAGGTGGCTGGAAGGGCCTGCATTTCTTTGGAAAAGTGAGGAGGATTGGCCCAACTTGGCATTTGACACTTTAGTGGACGCCAACGATCCAGAGGTTGGACGGCAGGTGACCATAAATGCCATTAATGTGGATAATAACCTCAGTCCTGCTAGACAGCTGATTGGCTACTTTTCCGATTGTAGGCGCCTTAAAACAACGGTTGCTTGGTTCCTCAGATTAAAAGCTATATTGTTGAAACGAAGTCGCCTCGAAAGGCAGTTGGAGGCTGTAAAGGCAGACAATCTGAAGACCACAGGTCACCCCAGTGCAACGCAAGTCACAATTCCGAGAGGCAAAGCTACCTCGGGCAGGTGCATTTTTACAGTAGACGAGTTATCAGAAGCAGAAATGGCAATCATTCGCTACTGCCAACAACTGAGATTCAGTGAGGAGATGGCGGCGCTGTCCTCAAGCAAAGTAACAGTGAGTCGCCAGAGTTCCCTATACAGGCCGGATCCAGTCCTGGATGATGAGCTCTTTAGAATTGGAGGGAGATTGAGTAAGGGAGCAATGCCTGAGGAGGTTAAACATCCACTCATCCTTTCAAAAGATCAGAATGTCTCTTCACTCATTCTTAAGTATATTCATCAAAATCTGGGTCATAGTGGACGCAGTCATACCCTATCTGCTGTAAGGAAGAAGTTTTTGATTACTAATGCCAACTCGGCCGTATGGAAGGTCATCAGTGAATGCGGGTTCCGTAGGCGCTATAATGGAAGAGCTATAGAAGATATACAGAAGATGGCTGACCTTCCAAAGGGGAGAATCCTCCCTGACTTACCACCCTTCACCAATACAGGAGTGAATTACGTCGGTCCTGTCCGAGTGAAGAGGGGAAGATCAACCTGTAAGCGCTACAGAGCCATTTGTACCTGCATGTCAAGCAGAGCTGTCCACTTGGAGGTAGCTGTGCCTTTGGAACAAGATGCCTGCATTAATGCCCTGCGCCGTTTCATCAGCAGGAAAGGCCAAGCGGTACAACTAATGTCGGACAATGGCACAAACTTCATTGGGGCAAACGAGAACTGAGGGAGGCTGTTTCTGCTTTAAACCACGACCATATTCAAGGAGTACTTTCTCAGGTCGGAAACCATTGGAGTTTCAATCCACCAGCAGGCTCGCATCATGGTGGTGTCTGGGAGCGGATGATCCGGCTAGTGAGAAGGGTCCTCAGCTCTGTTCTGCGCCAGCAAACACTAGATGACGATGGGCTGCATACAGTGCTTTGGCCTCCACTTTACAGTCTCAATGATCGCCCAATTACCCAGCTCTCCAATGATCCGAACGACTTGGAGCTTCTCATTCTTAATCATCTTCCACTTCTAAGGGGAAAACCAGCCTTGCCCCCTGGAGTCTTTGGGCCTCATGACCAATACAAGATGGAGACAGATTCAGTATATCTCAGATCTTTTTATGGAAACGATGGGTGTGAGTACTTGCTCTTACTCCAAGAGAAGCAAAAATGGAACCAGTAGAAAATAGGTTTGAGCAGGGGAGACATTGTAGTGGTGATGGATTCTTCAGCCCCTCGAGGCTCCTGGCCATTGGGCAAAATTCTTGAGGTCTTTACAGATAAAAAGGGTCATGTACGTTCTGTAAGAGTACAAACCAAATCTAATGTAATTTAAGTTTTAAATTATGCCTTTTAAGTCATGTATGTTTGGGCTAATTGCAATATGTTTGTGTGTTTTGTTCATTGAATTGTTATGTCTGCCTGCCATTAACAATTAGGGGCCGGTATGTAGCAGCCAAATGGGTTGCCACAGGCAAAATATGTTGTCACTCAATGTGTAATGTCCCTGTTTGTACACTGGGTGTTGCTGTGCATTGCACAGGTGTTTTTAGGCATATAGGTAGGAAGCCTACTGTTGTGGTTAGGTGTTGACCCCGGAAGGGCAAATGGTTTTGACCGCTATACCGCGAAGGTTTGAGTAACATGTCGTTGCTCTGCGTTTTAATGGACAATAAATGGAGAACTGTTTAACGAACGCAAGACGTGTATGGACTTTATCTCGCCGACGGTAATCATCTTTAAATCATCTAAGCGCGTCAACCAGGTTATTCCTGGGGTACAACAACCCAGTAGCTCAGTAGTGTACTGTGCTCCCACAACCCATCTGTTTCAATCTTTACCTGTTTCTATTTCCTCTACGACTACATTGAATCTCACTCCCTTATGCCCCCCTCTTCACATTCATTTCCTTCTGTTTACTTTTCTGTCTCTGCTGTTCTTCCTGTTTCTACGTCTCCCCCTTAATAGGCCTGCATTGCATTTGTTTTACGTTTTTGCTCCTGATGTGAAACCCTTTGAGTGGCCCCTGGGTTTGAGTTGTGAAAAGAAAAAGAAAGAAAGAAATTGATCATAAGTGAAATTGTGATGCTAATATGAACTGCAGAGATAGAGTGCAAACATCTTAATTATAAATACACTTGCCTTGCCTATAAGGAGATATTGCATGGGTTGCAACTAATGAATGACTGCCCAGTCTATTCAAAAAAAAAAAAAAAAAAAAAATCTGCCCCTAGAATCGTCAGAAGTTTGAAACAAATTCATTCCAGCATCAGGGGGTAATTTTTCTGCCAGCAGCCACATTAATAAATGAAGGGCATTAACTGCTAAATTAAGAATGCATGCCAGTGGAGGATCGGGTTCAGGCTGAGAGGCGCATCTGTCTGCTTCTATTTAAACGCAAAGCCTTTCCTTGGATACTTGGATGTCTCGCTGTTGCAGTAGTGATGAACTTGAATATGAGCTATTAGCACCTTTTGTAACAAGAACTACCAGCGCCAACATGTCTTGTGTGAATCAGACGACACAAGAACACAAAAAAAGGGGTCAGCCAAACCACTTGATACTTGACCCTTGGCTCTGAAAATGCTTTGGATTAGAATGATACTGCATTAAACAAATATTGAAACGCGTTAGTTTCATTCACTGCATTCATTCAATGAATTCGTATTTCTAGATGCTTCTTTTCAGCTCCATAAGTGCTTGACAAAACAGTGTCCCTTTGAGAGACGCTGAATATGAGCCCCTGTTGGTCAAGGACAATTCAGTGCCCCAAAAATAACAGACACGCTCAGATAACAGCATATTGCAGACGTACTGTATGTCAGTGAGTTGTTCTAGAAGGTTCATCACGAATGTGACATTGCAAAATGTACAACACTGTATTTTCAGGCGAGAAAAAGTGGGTTGAAGCCATGTGTTTTATGTGCCAGCACACAATGAGCTCCCCTGCCTTTAGCTGCCAGAAACATTACTCTCTTATTGGAGTCCTTCATGAGTAGCTCTTGGACATTTTACTTCGCAGAAAGAGAAATGTTGGACAGTCCACAAGGTTTTATGTCCAGCTTTTTTTTTGATGGAAGAGAATCGAAGTTCCTTTTGAGTCTAAATGCACTACGGGGAGTCCAAATGCAGTTAATTAGGCAAGTTTCTCTGTGTTCTTATTTCATTATTCACCAACCGAACACCACTAATTCATCACGGCAGTTTGTGGGTGACACGGCGCACTTTAAGTGCACCCCAGAGTACTGTATCGAAACTTCATCTTATCTACAAGCAGCACACTTACTCAAGTGAGGATATATTATAGAAAATATAGATCACCTGTAAACCTAAAGTACCTGAGTGACACGAACAAGGACATACACGTGGAAAGCGGAAAACAGTAGGATAATGCACTTGCAATGTACAAGACGACACTCGTTCACTCGCCACTATAAAGGGAAGGGAACTATAACCCTTGTTGCTACGGCCTGACAGGTACAGACAAAAGTTAGACAAAAAAGGTCTAATGGGTTTCGACAATTTGCATTGTTCTGCTCACTGTTTGACTGCTGTTAACTGGTGTGTTGAATCATTTAAACCTCTGCCTTTTCCCCTTGAGCCTCATACCCTTTGAATTAATTATTAAATATCCAGTTTCACTTCTGCTGTTTGCCCTGCTGCAGGAAGCTCTCCAGACTGTTCACCTGTCTGCTTGTCTAAAGCTTTGAAAACACACACTCAATGCTTTAGATTAGGCCCAAAATAAGCCATTACAGCCAAAGTCATAACTCATCATTCTGTGCGTCTGTCTCTCTGTCTATCTATGTGTCTTTCCACCCTTCAAATACATGAATGTATCTTTATGACGGATATGTTCACCACACCTCTGTTATGTGTTCGTTTGTGTGTCTGTCTGTGCTCAAGTGACAAAAAGAGAAGGAGAGACGTGAGAGAAAAGAGAGAGAGAGAGAGAGAGGGAGAGAGGGAGAGATATTCTCCCCAGTTAAGTGACACTTGAGCCTGAAATCACAGACACAGAGGCTGATAGCTAAACCTCCCGATCCTGCTCCGCTCTCAGACCGCACTGAAACACTATAGCGACATGTGCTTCTATTGTGCAACCAAGGACCATGCCAGAGGGCTGTGGGGGTCAACAGACAAATTACAGTAACTTATCAGTCCTCATTATGCACAAACAGATGCACACACACACAGGTGCGCACACTCACACACACACACAGGTGCACATGCACACACACACGCACACGCACACACACATGCACACACACAAATGTATAGCCAAAAAAGAGCTGCCAGTTTTCCCCCTCACTAGACTGATACAGGTAGAATCTCTTGCTCCATGCAAGAAGAAAAAAAGAGGCAAGAGGCTTATGCATTTTTTACTGCTATTGGCATTGGCCAATGAATCACCTCACCCCAGCACTCCTGAGAGAGCACACAGCCAATGAATCACCTCACCCCAGCACTCCTGAGAGAGCACACAGTGAAATGAGATCTCTCCATCCACCTGCTCTGGCTTACGGCTGCATCTTCAATGATTTGCCCAGATGACCATTGTCCAAGCTAATTCATAGAGCGCTTGTATCGATGTATGTGATCAATTTATAAATCGTGCGTCTCTAACACCCTGTCTCGATGTACAATGACCCTGCTTGTGTATAGTTTTACCAGAAACTAGACACGTATCATTGGTGTCAAATGAAGGTCATCATGGATGTCTGGATTCACAGGAATTATTTTCTAGCTCTCCAGCTGCGGTACTCATCTTCTAACTCGTGACCCTGGCGTGGTACACTGCTTTGCTCTGACCTGAGTCTGATCAGGTATTTGAAATGCATGCCAGGTAGCAATGATATGCAATATCCAAACTGACCCTGAATCAGGACAAGTCAGCTATCAGGGATGACCTTCTCTAATAGCCTTCGATCTTTTTTTACTCCATGAAACGACCTGGAGGCTGTCATTCAAGATCACACAGTTGTTAATGCAGGTCTCATACCACAGTGATCTGACCCAATAGTCAGTGTACGTGGGTGCTTTCGAGATATGCCTGCTGAGAGGCACAGCTTCCCTCCTACAGAAACCCAAAATTGGCTAAATCAATACTACGAGTGTCTATGAGTGACCTGCAATGCAATGCAAAAAAGTCACTACATTGTGATGTAGCCATGTGATGTAGCCATGTGATGTAGCCATGTGATGTAGCCATGTGATGTAGCCATTTGATGTAGCTATGACTGCATATGTCAGAAGCCCCCGTTCATCAGATATGATTACTGACACTTCCCATCATCAAAATAACACACACCTGACAGGAAGAGAACCTGACAGGAAGAGAAGGCAGAAGACATTGTTTGCCTTCTAGCCTTCCAGATATTCTAAGGACTTATCCTGAAGCAGGCTTCATGGAGAAACACCCACATGCTCATCACTGTCCTTGACATCAGTGACACCCAATCTCTGACACGACAAAATTTACACAATTTCTATGAAACAGTTGAGCCAGAGGGAATGAGATTGAGAAATTGAATTGAATGAGATTGAGAAATTGAAAAAAATTGAACCTTTATAATGCCCATTGGAAACAATAAGAAATTGAAGTAGGACCAGAGAATTGTCTAAAACGACCTTGAAACTACTAGTGCAGCCGCTTTTCTGAAAGTGGAGGAAGGCGAACACTCATTAGACTCAGCCAACAGCAAACCGTCACTCCTTTGAACTGGTCCCAGAGAGAAGTCGCTTAAACCACTGGGAGAAATCAGATATAAGTCTCACAGGCAGGGCATAACTGAACTGAACAGGCAGGGCATAACTGAACTGCTCGGCTTGATTGGCAGCAGAGCAAACACACACGACAGTGGAAATGGGTGGAGAGGGGAAATGAGAGACAGGGGGATGCTAGCGCTGGAGATAGAGACGAGTGTGTAGGCAGATGTGGGGGGGGGGATGAGAGACAGAGGGATGCTAGCGCTGGAGATAGAGATGAGTGTGTGCGCAGATGAGGGGCAAAAGAAATGCCCTCGGCCATAGGTGCTACTGCTGATGGCCGAAGGAAATATGTCTGTGTGTGTGATTTGTGGCCGATGTATTTTATCTCGCTTGTATATTCTTTCCCTGTGCAGGCAATTCAGATGTGTCTGACAGAAAACACACTGTAGACGAATCTCAGTGAATGTGCTGAAACTGAAACCTGATTGCACACTTTTTTCTCTTGCAGGCATTGTGCAGAATGAAACCAAATGTGCATGCTTTTAGGTAGGTAGCTTGTTAGTTTTAGACCAAAACTCCACAACGCTTCTTTATTGATCACTGTTATTATTGGTACACTCATAGCTGCACAATAAACAATCCTCAAATATCTCCATAGAAACAGTGCCATGAAAAGGATTTGCGTGGGAATAGGAGGTCTACTGCTGGAAGGGGGTGGGGGGTGTAGTGGTGAAGTTGCCCACGTGCATTGACAGGTTCTCTGTCTAAAAATGAGGCTCGGAGCCTTCAGCAAGGGGCCGAGCGCTCAGACCAGACGAGTGCTGATGTGTCTGCAGGGGGGGGTGCGTGGGAGGGGGACAAACATCATCAATGTTCTAGCGCACAGTCCCAAACCGCTAGCGCATAGTATCTCTCTGTATGTATATGGCAGAGAAATAAAGACTGTGCGCATTACGTGGCTGTGTAAGTACTGTATATAGTACGCGTGAGCACTGTGCTGTGTGGTCTGTTCTGTTGTAGTCCTTTAATGGTCATGAGGAAAGAGCTCATCAGGCCATGTGTTCATATTTCACACAACCACACCACACACAAACATAAATGTATAGCCTGACATGTTAAATCAGCATGGAAATAACTTGCGTAACATCCTCTTACTTGAGCAAAAATACGGAGAAAAGAAGAAGAAAAGAGACTATTCCCCATTACATTGTGGCCCCAATCCGGAGGACCCCCAGGCTCTTTTGGCCTGAATAACTCTCGCTAAAGTGATACAAAACATACAGCCATATCTCTGTTAGGATTAGCACTCACAGAAATAGGAGGCGTATTCAAATATGTAGGACTGATAAGTTGGGAGTGAGGGTCGGCCTTTGTCCTATGGCGAGGCTCTCCGCTCAGTCTCACCCACTGGAACTGGGATTTGTGCAGGAACAGGGAAAATTGTGAAAAGGGGTCTTTAAATGTGGAGACAATTGCTATGTCAACCTATGCAATACCAGTCCAAAACATTTATAGTTCCCATCAACCATAAAATCAATTATCTCATTTCAGATTTGAGAAACAGTCTTCATCATTATCTTCATCTTCATCTTCTTCCCTACTGCCTAAACAAAATCACTTCACCAAATCACCCGCAACTGTCTGGACAACAAATGAGCCAAAGAATACTGCAATATATGCTAACAAGATTAGAGAGTATGTTAAGTCCTTTAAATAGCCTACTGTGTAAGGATGTAAACTCAACAGCTCCCTAAACAGAAAGAGTCATTCGGCCTCTGTGGTGAGCCCACCTAGCAAAGTAAATGAAGTTTATAGCTTCTGTCCGGATTTTCCACATCAGTCATCCTTTGTTAGTTTATACTGTATTTATAGTTTGCGTGTTTAGCCATCAGCGCAGCGGCGGCGCTGTGTGCACCTGACAAAGCCAGCCACAGGAACTGCTTAGCAACCACTGCAACTTCTGTTACATATTTACACTCACACTTGACAGTTACTCGATGATTGTTTCCATTGCAGGTGAGGCATACATTAGTACCACTCCGTGAGCCGACACCATGAAGGTGATGTTGCTGGCTTTGTGTGATGCATTACAAACTGACCAAGTCGAAACGTGTGTCTTCACATGGACATTTAAGGCTGTGTTATTGGTATAACCGCCACCCCCACGTGAGCTGGATCACTTCTCTCTGTTCACAGCCTACTCTGGTAGCCTTTAATCACACTTCAGTTCAGGTCTCTCCTTTAACTCTATTTTCTATGGGCTTCATTTGGCAATTAATCCCATTCTTCAAGCACACCTTATCAGCACTGCTCCCGGCACATATCCTCTGAATGGATTCCAAGCGGTACCAGTGAAAGCCTTAGCTCAAACCCTAATCAGTGGCATCTGAAAAGGCTCTGCTTCGAGAGCACAAGGCAGTGCTAAGCACCCATTCAGAGTACCCCACTGTCATAAGAACTGGCCAAAAAGAATATAGCCTAACACCATTCCACATGTTAGCTAGCCATGGGGGTAATACTGATGGACCCCACAATGTTTCACAGTCAGTTAAACTGAATTAAAAATATTTATGTCAGAAATATAGATATGTATGCCCTGCACATGGTTTTGTTGTATTATTTATGTAATAACATCAGCCTGACTGTCCACACGCCAGTGAGAGCTTCTGAAATCAAATATATATCAAAAGGCAACCAGAGGAGTGGAGGACGTCATGGTTTGGGCTAGGCGACAAAGTTATGAAGATTGAAGACAGCCCAGTTAGAAATAGTCTCAGAGGTACTGTAATGCCTAAGGTAATATACTCTATTAGATAGATAGATAGATAGATAGATAGATAGATAGATAGATGGATACTTTATGTATCCAGAGGGAATTAATGGTTACAACTATGATGTTTAAAAAATTAGGACATTATTATCAGTAGAAGGTATTGGTAATTTTATCAGTAGAAGGTCTTAATCGATAGAAATACAAAGTGGAAAATGGTAGAAAAGACAAACATAAAAGGCACATTATGGATTTTTTGGATCAGCAAATGGCATTCTGAAGCAGCAGCACTTGAAAAGCTCAAGAACACTGACAAACAGAAATCAAAAACCTGTCAGCCAAACTTCTAAGTATTTGTTGTTACCATGACAGCGACAGAGGGTTTCACAGCAATTTACAGCAGCACGCGAAACTCATAAGAACCATCATGGAATTCTGCATCAGTCTTTCTTCAAGCACAGAGTTGCATGCATGTGGACCCAGTTGCGCATGTTGAAAGCAAATCATTCCTCAAGATAAACCACAACTGGGGCTTACATGCAACATCGGGAGAACTGTCTATATGATATGGACATTACTGTAAAATGCTGTTATTCATGCTACCTTTTCGTGACTGTACGCCTACTGTCATGAAAGATAAACAGAACCCAACAGTGGATTTAGCGTGTACTTAATGACAGCTATACAACATCTGAAAAAAAAGGAAAACCTTTCTGGATGTACAGATCCCATACAACAAGACATGGTCCCAAAACTTTTTTCTGCTGCTGAATGGTGTTATATAGACAATCATCTTACATCAGACAACCACCATATGACATCTCGTCATCTATTTAGTGTTTCCTTAAGTCTTAGTTTCAGTGGCCGCAACAGACCGTGAGCTGTAAGGTGCAAAGACAGCGTGGCCGTTCTCGTGGAACAGTGAGAGTCTTAACGCGGTGTTACTAGATTTGTGTTATTGCAATGGCATTGTCTTGTGTACGCGCGTACCGAGGATAGAGAAAAGCGAATTGTATCCTAGTTGGTTACACTACATACTACACATATAGTCTACCTACAAGCACAGCGTTATCTGACATTTGATCAGTAATTATAGATCAGTAATTCTTCGCAAAGTATCTCAAGCTTTTGGACTGCTCGAAAAGCCTCAGACGCTCCAGACGCAAAATCTTTCGCCGTCTCTCATGTCACAGAGAAACCTTGGTTATCAACATTGTCGCAATTACATTCAGTCCTCTAGGTGTAGTCTTTCGATAGGTAGAATAAAAGTCCAACCTGTTCCTGCTGCTGTGCATTTTTGGCTGGCGCGTTTGTCTCTTTGGCTGAAGTCATAGCGAAGAAATCGCTACAGGGAGCAGCTCACAACTGGACAGACCAGGAGGACCTCACGTCTGGAGCTTCTGAGGTTCAAAGAGAACCAAAGTGCTGCGCTCCGCAGCGCGCAATCGAATTTCAGTGCGCACGCGAGCGAGAGAGAGGCAGGAGGATGGGAGGTGGGTTAACGACGATGACAGTGGCAGCAGCAGAAAGTAAAAACGGAACGTCAACATTACATCACCATCATATCTGTTAACAGTCTCTTCTGAGCGCATCTGCTGTGAGGAGATATTGTCCATAACAGAGAAGAAATTCAGCAACAACTGTAAGAGTATGTACTTACTTTATGTACTTTTTACTTACTAGCTTTCATGTGAAGCTGTTCATTTCAATATTCGAACGACGTAGATATGGCGGACAAAAACCACGGGCTACACAATTTGCTCTCTCTCTCTCAAGCACTGTACTATTTTATTACGTCCACAGCCATGAAAATGTTAGATATCAGTAGAGATGAACCCACAGTGGCACAATTTTCATTAGACATGGAGAAATTGATTGGTGTGATGAAAGAGGGCTAGGCTGTCATGTAGTCTGTTATATGTAATAAAGTACAGGAATAATATTTAAATACCTATAATGCCTGCATCAATATGCCATACTCCTAATATAAACATATAAAGAAAAATAAAGATGTATTTACTTTAACTCTGTTGGGTTGACTTTATAGAGACAGCAGCAGCAATACAGGACCCTTTAGCATTAGACATCTTTCGAAATTCTCTCTGTATCTAGTTGGAAAGAAGGCTACACTGCAAATACTAGTAATGCCATTTAAAATCATATAGAGGAACATGTTACAATGTTGAGACAGTGAATACCAATGCTTATCATTTTCTCATGTTTCACATACTATAGCTATACATTTAATATTCTTTTTCAATTGTAAAACAATTGTTAAGACAAAAACCAGCTAAGACAACTGATTAACAGCCACCACTGTTCTTTTGGAGGAGAGATTTTAGAAATGGCAATTAACACTGAAATGCATTGGGTTCATTCCCATTACGTTTTTAATTCTGTGTGGGTATTTAAGCTGCCATCTGTTAATTAAAGTCAAGACAGGTTCTCCTGTGGACACTATTGTATGTGCAAATGCGCGCGCACACACACACACACACACACACACACACACACATACACACACACCACACACACACACACACTCACACACACACAAAGTATTTGAGTTTGAGTTTTCGCTCAAAGTGCACTTGTCCTTTGCACCTGGTCTCTATATTTAGTCTTCTACCTGGATCATGAGTTTCTCTCAGCCCACTCATGCGCTGCGTCACGTCGCCATGTGCTGGTGCACTTATCCGGCACCACTGCTTTCTGATCTCCATTTACATGCCAAGGCTATGTGAGGAAAAAGTCTTAAAGTTTGAATGACGACAACTCAAAAAAGTGTAAAACCCACGTGATGGCATGACGGGGATACTTTGGTTGAATTTGGAACTAGGCGGAAATCAATATCGCGCCACTTTTCAAGGCAAAAAAACGTGTGAGAAACAGGTAGAAAGAAAATAAATGACGGTTCAGTTATTTCATGAATGAGATCGCAGTTGACGTCACTGAATTGACTGTTTATCTCAGCATCACTGTCCATAAATTGACAATTACCTAAGCCACTGATCTGGTAAATAGTGGCCTACAGTATGCAGACTTTACTGATAAGCAGCAAACCTCGCAGCATCCAGGCTACCTGAAGGAAGAAAAAACATGTGAACGAGAGGACTGGCACCACAGATGGTACCAAACCTTCCCTACGGCTAATTATAGCGCTCGCTAACAAGCACCTATATCATTTAGCTGCATTCATACGGCACGGAAGAGGTCGTAGGTCAGCTCAAACAGCATAAGTAATCAGTCTGCTGTGATTGCCGAAGCCCCAATGAAATGCTAAAAGATGAAAACACATTGCATTGAAATGGCAAGACACTCAATCTACTTCTCACGGAGAGGACGCTGTGAGAGGACGCTGTGTGCCACATTAAGCCATTTATGCTAGATCAGGGTTTTGGTCAGGTGTGAAGAACAGGACTGCACAGGTGAGGGAGGGAATCAAGCAGAGAAACACTGAGAGATCCCAGCCATAGCAAGGACTTCATGGAATGATATGTGTTCTCTGGGGTGTATGTGTGTGTGTGAGAGAGAAAGGGAGATTGGGAGTGTGTGTGTGTGTGTGTGTGTGTGTGTGTGTGTGTGTGTGTGTGTGTGTGTGTGGTGGTGTTGGGAGTTCAGGGTAGTGTATGTCTTGTATTATTTAATTTGTTTTACTCCTCAGTGCATACGATGGGTGCTGTCAGTTCATCCTAAAGGAGGACCATGGGCTAACTGAATGTCTCCGACACCTTGAGTAAGTCAGTCCCAGAGAACTCCAGCATTTCTCACCATTCTCCAGACAGCCTCTGCGCCTAGCCGTCAAATCACAGCTCCCCACTTCAGAATTAAGAGCTTCAAATGAGGTGTTGGTCAAAAGAAACTGTACTCGGAATCCCTGCTGTTCAGAAAAACACACTTAATCATGATAGTGATGGTGGTTAGAGTTCAATTACATCTTCTGAGATTTCTTGCTTGATTGTGAGATGGCTGTTATAAAAAAAAAAAAAAACGTTCCTTTGATGAAGGGGACAATGTGAAGTATCCTGTGAAAGTGTGTGTAACGTGTGCATAAAAAGGATGAAAGTCATAAAGCAGAGAGAGATTCCATCCATTAAACACCATTTGTTTTGTTCAAAGTGAGGTGGAATCAACCAATCCTGACACAGCTCTATCCTTCCAGATCCACACATGTCTAGATGCTATACTGCTCCAAAAGTGTGGGGGCTTGCTGAACAGCCTGCCTCAAAGTGATCTCTATCCACGCCCAAATCAAATACATTCTAACCAAGTTGCAATTAGATATGTTCACTGACAGACGTATTGGTTAAAACAGCTGCTGATGAGTTGCTAATTGAGTCTTAATGTCTTTTAATAGCAGCACAGCCTTTCCTCTTCTGCCTCTCTACATGGTGGAGTGTTGCCTTGGCAACTAAGTGCAGTCACTTGCGTTAGTTTGTTGGTATTAGGCTTATGGAGCTGCTTGGAGACTATGGACTTTCAAATGTTTTATGAAAGCCTGGTATTTACCGCCATCAATGCCCATCCTTCCCTTAATTCAGTTGAAGGTTTTGAAAGATGGGTGAGGGAGTCCATTTCTTATGCAAATTATGTCACCATGTCTTTATGCACACCAAAGCTACAGTATATCCGGAGGCTTACAAATGATGGCAAGATGGATAACTGACTTTATATTTTTTTCAAAGGTAAATGATCTGTTCCTGTTGCTCTTTCCAGTCCTACTCCAAACCACAAGATAACATGCAGCAGTTTTAGCATCACAGTGCAACATTCCCTGTCCACATCCTGCACCTGTTAGGCACAAAGGTGCAGGAAATGCATTTGAAGAGTAAGGAAGCATGTGGCAAAACAAGACAAATTAACTCTATTCGGGGGGAGTTGTGGCGCAGGCAGCACCCCCAACCATGAATGGGCCTGAACGCCCACGGGGGACCCGGGTTCGAATCCAACCCCACTTCCCATCTCTCTCCAGCTCATTTCCTGTCTACCATCACTACCATGTCTGCTTAAAGGCTAAAAGCCCAAAAATAAATCTTAAAAAAATAAATAAATAAATTAACTCTATTCATATTTGTACAATTTACAACAACATGCCACAACTGCTGTGCTGCAAAGCATGGATCAGTCTCCATATCCCAGTAAGTACACGCTACTGTTCCAAAGCATGGACTGGTCTCCATATCCCAGTAAGTACACGCTACTGTTCCAAAGCATGGACTGGTCTCCATATCCCAGTAAGTACACGCTACTGTTCCAAAGCATGGGCCGGTCTCCATATCCCAGTAAGTACTCGCTACCGATCCTGGCCTACAGCAGACACTTGAATGAAATTGGATTCTAAGTTCAATGCCCAAAAGTCCAACGCAAATAAATTCATCAAATAAAAAAATGTATGAAACAATACTGAGGAGTAGTCATATTTTTGTACCCTTAGCACATTTTGATAACGCTCGTCTGAAATAAATAATTGTGAACCAGGCACACTTTGTAATGAGATACAAATACGGCATGAAACAGACCCGTGCAGTGTTCGCTCCAAGCAGTGGGGTTCTCTGTGTTCACTTGACCATGGTCAGATGTGGCTTTCAAGATATCAAATTAGCATTTCATGTTAGAGCTGTCATCACTCATTTAACCTACAAGACACAAGACATATGGCATGTCTGAATACTTTGTAAGCTATCCCTTAAATAAAAAAACGAGGTTCTACAAAAATAAGCATCAACTGGTGCTAATATTGAAAAGAAAGAAAGAAAGAAAAACATAATATGTTTATGAATGAGCCAGTTATTTGATGGGATGAAGACTTAGATAAACAGGGTCTTTTGAATCAGTGATTATTCATATGAGCCTGTCCTTACACAATACTGGCCCCCAATCAAACTGGCGCCTCCAGTCCGGCAGCTGAAAGCTACAAATCATGGTGTACAGGATGTTCAGAGTGATAAACAAAGACTCAAAATGAAGCCTACCATAAAATACCATAAAACATCCCTCCATAAAGTGGTGCAATAATCCAGGTTATTACTTACTATACTGAGCACTGATGTTTTCATGATACAAAGAGGGATTGATTCACCCTACACGAATAAGTAGCCCTTCAAATGGTGCTTTAATGATGCTCCAGGCCACCTCGATCCATTCTACCTCTCCTTCACCGCGAGGGGCGAGGTCATTCCAGTCTAAAGCTGTGATTAGTTAAATCAGGCTTCTTATTGCCTATCTGGAACACAATTTCTTCCTCCACCTTTCGCAAACAAGTCATCTCCAAATTGATGAGAAAACACACTGTGCAATCTCTTCGTGGTTGGGCTGCCTGTTCTGTGTAACAAACTCAATACAAGCGCGGAGCAACCTCAGAGGGTTTTGATAATTAGGGTCATCTGAAATATATTGAGTTAGGACATTAAACCACTGGGTAAATGGGCAGAGCCAATCCTGGTAGTGGCATTAGCTATGCTCCAGTCCAACAAGGTAACATTCATTCACAATTAATGTGAGCTACGACTCATTTCTGTGGGAAGAGGGCCTTCACAAAGACCAGGCACAGTACATTGTGGATCATGGAGGGAAGAGGAGGATCGGTTCTCACACAAGTGACTCAAGTATGGGATCTGATGACAGACCCCTGGCCGCAACTCTGTCAAGTACACATCTAAAATCTGATTTAGCCCTTCTTTCCTTGTATATTTATATGTATTTATGATTGTATGTATTTATGTATTTATATGTCATTTATTGATTATATGTATTGTGCATCTTCCACGTGGGCCTTGAGCCTGAAGTGTCAGTAAGTTTCTACAATTTAATTAGTTGGCTTCTCTTCCCCTCCTACTCTCCACTATGGAAGCTTTTCTACCGGATCCGCATGCAGAAACTCTCTGCTTACAACGGCCCCCTCTTACCGAATTGTCATGCACAATTAATATAAACGTATGCCATCATTGACACGGTTTTCTGCTTCATAGTCTGCTTATCCTTATTAAAGTAGCCTTATGAGCACACTGTACACCCACTAAGCTGTTCTACAACCAATACTTTGAAGCCTGGCTCTCTCCATTTTAATCTACTCTCAATTTTGTATGTATTCCTGAGAGTCTATATTTATTCTCCCTTTATTCTCTCTATCCGGCCGGTGGCCTGTGCTTGATCTAGGGAGTTCAGGCTTGCGGCTCTGTAGAGTGCCTTGAGACAATTTCAATTGTTATTGGCCCTAAATTATGGCCCCTAATTGAATTGAATTGAATTAAATCTGTAATTTTTTATGAAACAGTCCTCAAGCTAAAATTCAACTCACCGTGCCTCTTCTAGCATAATAGGAAAAAAGCTAGAAAGTGTACTTCTTGAAAAGGTGTCTCTCAAACAACTCATCACTCATTCAGCCCTCATTCAGCCCTTCTATAACATACAGACCCGCGAGTGCTGGGCCCAAAATGCATGAGTAAATCTCTTTTAAATGCGTATCTTTTATGTAGCACGAGCCCCCAGTCGCAGGTGCACAGTGGCTGGGTTCACCAGAGCACGGGTCTGACAGGAACCCGAAGACAGCTGCCCATGTCCAGCCGAGCGCTCACTGTCCTGTCCTTCTCACCCTCTGGCCCCTGTCCAGCTGGCCGCTCACGTCCGCCCCCCCCACCCCCCACCCCCCCCACCCAGTCCTCTCTCAGTTCACCCCTCAGAAGAGTTTCAATTTGGAAGGACCTTCCACATGCCACAGCACCTGCTGGGCTAATTTACTCAGCACAAATCACAGCCATCCAAAACCTCCCTTATTGCCCTGGCAGAGGCCAGTGTGCTCGGTGAAGGTTATATCTATTAGCCACTGACGGCACACTCCAGCAGAGCATGTCTGTTACAGAGTATACCCACTGAGTTCAGGTTGACACAACTTCCTAGGATTGCTTCGCGCTGACCCCATACTAAAGTGCAATTCACACACGTAGTTCATCTGTCAGAGAGCGCACCCTACGCACGCACGTGCACACGCACACGCACACGCACGTGCACACGCACACGCACACACACACACACACACGCACGCACTCACGCACACACACACACACGCACACACACACTAATGCAAAACTGCAACTAAGTGACTGTAACTGTACCCTACTAAGATACCTGTTTACCAACACTTTCTAGTTGTGTACTGTATGTAACTCTCAGAGCAGGGAGTGGATTGTGTATCAGATGCTCTACAGTTGCCGTCTCTTAGCACTCAAGCTGAAAATCCGATACACTGGAGCTGTGATAGGCAGTCGTTGGGGTTCAATATATTTTAGGAAAGCCGTCAGCTCAAATTCACGAGGTATCTGATGGTGAGTTGGGCTCCCTGACTGTTTGAGAGTGTGCCCCCTAACCGACCTCATGGTGGCCAGGATGTGTGTCCAGATGTCTGGGAGTACATCCGACTTTATGTCCTTCTGCTGATAGTAAACAAATGACTTGAGGTTAGTTCAATCTAGCTTAATAAGCAAAATGCTGAACCGTCACCAGCACTACTGAAGACACACAACAGTGGTTGTGTGGAGGAGTGCAAGCTGTTCCAATTTATTTTCCAGGTTTTCTGACTTCCATGGAACGAACTGTTGGGCTCATGTGAGGTGAGCTAAAAGAACCGACTGAAGAACTGAAAGAACTGAAAGAACTGTTGGGCTCATGTGAGGTGAGCTAGAAGAACCGACTGAAGAACTGAAAGAACTGAAAGAACTGTTGGGCTCATTCGAGGTGAGCTAAAAGAACCGACTGAAGATCAGAGATGAAGGAGAGCCTGGGTACAAATGGCCACTGAAACTAAGTTACAGCAATAGCCCTTACCTTTTACATTTGGGGGTACATCATTTACATTTAGTCATTTAGCAGACGCTTTTATCCAAAGCGACTTACAATATATACACATTTTACGTTTTACACTGATGGCACACTGCACATCAGGAGCAATTAGGGGTTCAGTGTCTTGCTCAAGGACGCTTCGACAGGGAATCGAACTAGCAACCTTCTGATTACTAAACAACTTCTTTACCTCCTGTACCTACTGTCGCCCCCATAAATACAATGAGAAATCCTGTTAATTCCTTTCTGCATATTGTGTAATCTCTCATGCAACAGAGAGTTAAACAACATCTTTACTTACATTACAGTATTCACTTACTTTTCATTTTTTATTGCAAAAGTGAATGCTAAATGCTGACAGCCACAGAAATGACTTCAGTGAGTGCAATACTTTCCACAAAAAAAAAGCTATGAATCTATGCAGCTATAAAGATACGACTGGATTTATTTTCAGCTCAGATAATTAGTGTACATCCTCCATCGCTCATTCACATTTGTCATAAGAAGTGTTCAAGAAATGTTGTCAGCTTGACAGCAAGTGATTAGGAGTTAGCAGAGAAAGTATGAGCACTGTTCTCTCCATCCCTCCCCTCTGGAACCAACCTGAAGAGAAATACAGCTTAACTCTTCCCCTCCTCTCCTTCTATACAGCTCAACTCTTCCCCTCCTCTCCTTCTATACAGCTCAACTCTTCCCCTCCTCTCCTTCTATACAGCTCAACTCTTCCCCTCCTCTCCTTCTATACAGCTCAACTCTTCCCCTCCTCTTCAAAAGTGTCTCCTTTCCTTCCTTTGGTTAAAATAGCAAACAGGCCCGGAGGCACAGCTAACAACACCACACTGTTGACATCTCTCCCATTATAACATAAATATTTAATCGAAGCAAATGCATTGTGATTAATTCTGAAAACTCCATCTGTAAAGTCCCATCAAAAAGAACGTCCTAGGGGCACCTCCAAGAGCATCACTCTCATCACTCTGCCATGACTCAGTGACACAGAATATGAACGTTCTTTGAATCATGTTAATAAGATGTGTAATACACGTACATAGCATATCTCAAGGTCCACTTCATTAGTTGTATTTATCAAGCAATTTGGACTCATTTTACGTTTCATAGGCTGCTTCTTGCAGATGCAACCATTCATCTAGTATTTATTTCATTTTATTAACATGACAATACTGGTTTTGTCCTTAATGCTGTACACCAAGTCTGATATCACGAAGGTATGAAAAGAAAACAAACAACAAAAAAAGGTTCAAAATAGAAGGTAAATGACAACTGGAATAAAAGGCAGCCTTGTCTAATTTCATGATTAAAACCATGGTAAGGATTTTGGAGAAATTGTATGGGCTGTAGCTATGGGTATGCACAGGGACACAACACAGTGAACCAACACAGTGACAAGGAGGAATCGTGAAGTTTTATAGACGAAGAACAATCAGCACAGTAGGTGAAAGCACACAAGGCCAGACCATAATAATCAAGTACTATGCTCCAAATGAGGCAGAGGCACAGGGAAGATATTTAGGCTGGGTGGTTTCCTCTCTCAATTCAAAACATGCCTCACTGCCTTCAAAAATGAGTCAAACCAATTCCAATCCACTTACTCTCACGCCAGAAAGGCAGTTATTTCTTGCTGATTCCAATTTCAAACCCTCCTGCGAGCCACCTGCGAGCCCATGAAGATTAAAGAGTCTACATGCAGTCTACATGCAGTATATGAGGGAGCTTTCCATAACCTCTCCACTAGCCTGTCAACAAGACATTAACAGTTGCACAGAACTGACATCTCCAGTCTGTCAGCAAGATTGTACAAATCTCAGCATAGACCGATGTAACTCACTATTCTCATAATTTGCATAGTACACTCTCTCACTCTCTTTCTCTCTCTCTCTCTCTCTCTCTCTCGCCCTCTTTCTCTCTCTCTCTCTCTCTCTCGCCCTCTTTCTCTCTCTCTCTTTCTCTCTCTTTCACTCTCTCTCTCTCTCTCTCTTTCACTCTCTCTCTCTCTCTCTCTCTCTTTCTCTCTCTCTCTCTCGCTCTTGAAACTGACCTTTGTCTCTTAGCAAAGACACCAGTGTGTGAGAGAGCACCTGTGGGACTCAATTGTCCCATCTGTCGGAGACACCTTTGAATCAATGGCCAGCACTTCCCCTGAAGCCCTTCAGCCCTCAGCTCAAAATGGAGGTAATGATGCTCTCTGTTAGGCAGACCAAGAGAAAGGGCCTTTCAGAGAGACACTTCTACAGCAGAAATCCCAATAATGGCACAAAGGAGCCGAGACGCAGCCGAAATACTCAAGTTACTGCAGAGGAACTGAAAAAGACGCACAGGGCGGCGGTGGAGTTGGGGGGGGGGGGGGGGGGGAGGAGATAGGAGGTTAGTTGACTCTGCAATGATTAAAAGGAACTAGAAAACACAGACTCCGCAGGGATGCGGTGGCTTTGTGTTCACAAAGTCATTTCTCTCCACAAATTCCACCCCATGTGAGGCAAGTGAGGCAGCGCCGGGGAAAAGCTCCTGACTTTCATCAGCGGAGCCAGGCATCGGAACCGCAGGCATCGGAACCGCAGGCATCAGAACCCCAAGGCCCCCAGAGGATCCGAAACAAACATGGCAACTCACACGAATCCACCACAGTGAATGACTTCAGGAGAAGGCAAATAAAGTTTTGCCTCCAACTAAGAGAAATATTTAAAAGGTCTCAAAGGAGATGAATATGACAAACTCGGTCTGTGATATCATATTCGGTGATGAAGGGGGCTTGGAGTCTCCCTTTGAAGCGTTTTGCATTAAAGGCATCTTAAGGAGGAAAAAATGCCATAAAATACCTTGCCTTTTAAGTGAGCTCAAATACTCTGCCTTTTAAGTGAGATAAAGTTGCGCATCTCTCCTGTAAACAAATCAAATCGGATTGAATCGAATCATTAGCTTGTGAATCAAATTCGAACGAAATTGGGGCATGTGTGCCAATTCCCAGCCGTAGTAGAGATAATATGCAAAACATAAACTCAATGCAGGAGACACTCATCTCAATGACAAATTTCATATTTCATATTTGTAATAATTGGAATTCTAAAAGCAACATAAGACAAGAAAAAAAGATTGGATCCTACAAATTACACATCTGAGCTGAAGAAAAACAGACCAGCAAGCTATTACTTGCCACACATGTACATAAACCAGAAAACAACTGCTGACAGAGCGTGTTATGTGTTCTGTTCAGCAGTCAGGATACTTAGATTTCAGACATAATTGGAAGTTGGGAAGTGCTGACCAGGCGAGCTGTGCAATCTATTAAGTAATCTACAGAATACATTAAGAGAGCACACAGGCTTTCAGAAAGGGCGGACGCTGCCCATTATTGGATACGGTGGCTAAACCAAGCAATAAACATATCCTGTGACTGTGTGATGACAGCCTTTCATCATCCAGGAAACCAAATTGCTGTGAGTGTGAGCTAAGGAAAGTCATATTGTGTTTGTGTAGGAGAGTTTTAAAACGAAAAACTTTTTAGTTTTAGTTTTAGCCTGAGCAAGTAAGCAAGTAAACAAGTAAACATGTAAACATTTAACAATAGGCTCACAGCTGTTTTATTTTACTTATATGCTTATATGATACGTATGACTTTATTACTGAAATGCATTTTTGAATGGACAACCAAAGAGGTGCACCGACAGGCTCTTGCAAGATTAAATTGGATACTTGTGTCCTGAATTTATTTTAAGGTTATTTCTTTTTTTCTTTCTCAAAGGTCTTAATTGCACAAAACAGGTTAATGCTGCAAGCTGCTTGAAACCTCAAGGTTCAACCCATCCATTGAAGCCCTTCCGAACTTCTCTTTCAATAACCCAAGTTCCCTACCACTAGTCTACTGAAGAAGCAAGTTACCTACCACTAGTCTACTGAAGAAGCAAGTTACTTACCACTAGTCTACTGAAGAAGCAAGCGTAACTTAAGAGTTATCCCTCTCCATCTTTACGAAATGATACATACATACTTTTAAGTTTTATTTTTCATCTTTTTGTATTTCTTTACCCTTTTACCCATTATATTTATTTGATATATGCTATTTTCAGTTTATTTCACTAAGCCATCCTCTCAGCCATTCGTTTTGATTTGATATACACGCCTATAAATATAGCTCTTGGTTTCCTTTTCTTAAGACATTTCCTGAAGTCATTGCTAAGAGTCACACAAATAACACTATACTACATTCCAATAGAACTGCATTAGTGTACTACATCTCAATGGGTCCTCTCTACAGTAATAACAGGCTTTATCTTTTGTGAGAATGTACTTCATATTAGGACACATCTAGTAAACTACAGAATACGGTACTTGCTTACAGTGTGATGGTTGGCTTGCCCAAAAAAGAAAAACACTGCAGGAAGTAAAACATTGTTCTGATTCCTGACCTGCCATTATTATGTGCCATGGAGCTCTCTATTACCCGTGACTGATATAAGAGCTGACAGAGAAATAGATGAGTTCTCTGGTGAGCTAATCCTTCACACATTTCAGCAGACAGTAAGCCCTTCTAGATCTTCAGCAAACAGATAGCCGCAGAGCAAAGAAGCCTACTCAGAAGCCTGCTCGAGAGCCATACTCCCATGCCAATCCACGTGAATAACAACAAAACATTTGGCTGTAAAATAGGACTCAGAATTTGAGTTGAGAGTTGAGAACTAACCAGTGATTGCAGGGATAGCCATGTCATTTGCAAATAATCACTGGTTCTATGAACAATCATTTTAACATTAATAAATCAGCATATTGCAAACGCAACAGTTGCTCTGTAATTCTAAATGAAATTCACCACAAGCAGAAGCACAAAATATGTCAGGATTACGAAAGAAAGGCTTATAGATCTTCAACATAGCGTGTTGACTTCACTCACCACCCAGAGTTTCTCCACCCTTGACAGTTTGCGAGTTTTCATCCTGTGTTGTAGCGAGTGAGTTAAGTTGTGACCGTGGAGAGACGCAGAGAGAGAGCTGAGCTGAGAGAAAGGAGAGCAAAGGGAAAAGAGAGACAAACACACAGAGAGAGAGAGAGAGAGAGAGAGAGAGAGAGAGAGAGAGAGCGAGAGAGAGAGAGAGACGCAGGGAGAGAGAGAGCTGAGCTGAGCCCTGCTGCAGGCCAGAGGCTGGAGAGATGCTAATGGACAAGGAGGCACAGCCCAGGGGTGAGTAAGTGCATCTGATGCTGACCGTATGCTGAACACAATAGCCAGTGCTTACTTCTTACAGCTATCACCCCCCACCCCCCAGGTTCTCTTTGAGTGTGTGTGTGTGTGTGTGTGTGTGTGTGCATAAGGATAGATTACGAACAAATGTTAGTGTGTGAGAGCATGTGTTGTGTATGTGTGTGAGTGTGTGCATGTATGACCGTATTTGTGTCCCTATGAGAGTTTGCACAGGTGTGTAGTAAACACTGATATCCCCACCCAACCCTTCCTTAAGCATCCCAACAAGTTCCCATCTACCGCCCATCAAACTGATAACCTGATAATAGGCGTCGAGTGGCCAACAGACAGCCAACAGATCACCGCCTGCAAGCCGATCCTCCCCGGCAGGGTGCAGGCCCACGCAGCGAGGCCCCCCCATCTTCCCCGACCCCGTCAGCAGCCAGCCACTTACCTTCCCATTAGCCCCCACTACCTGCACTCCCCTGGATCAGCATTACCAGCCACACACAGAAACATGGCCCGCACTGCACCAGGCCTCTTGGAAAATACAGTGTGTGTGTGTGTGTGTGTGTGTGTGTGTGTGCGTGCGTGCGTGCGTGCGTGCGTGCGTGCGTGCGTGCGTGCGTGCGTGCGTGCGTGCGTGCGTGCGTGCGTGCGTGCGTGCGTGTGTGTGTGTATGTGTGTGTGAGAGAGAGAAAGTGAGTGAGTGAGTGGGTGTGTGAGAGAGTGAATGAGTGTGCGTCTGCCATTAAGCCTTGAGGTAAATCACTGGCACTATAGATTGTTGTTTTAGCTCTTTAGGCTCGGTATCTGTCGGGTCAGGCGATGGGGTTTATAAAACACGTGTGTGTGTGTGTGTGTGTGTGTGTGTGTGTGTGTGTGTTTAGGCTCGGTATCTGTAGGGTCAGGCGATGGGGTTTATACACAGCAGAGTAATGGCCCTACAAAGCAATTTGCTGAAAGGGAAATATTTCATTGTAGCCATCTATGTGAGCCACGCTCTGAGTTAATTATAGCTCCTAATTACAGGCCTCCCAGTTTCTTACAGGGCCATTAGGCTTGTTTTGAATGTCTCAGTACTGTCTTATCATCAGAGGCTTACAGACACATGAAGCCAAAAGTGACATTCGGAAAAAAGTGTGAATGTCAAACCAGCAGAGGCGTGCTGAAGGAGGTCATGCGTGAGGCTTCTGCACCCAAACGGATTATATAATATTACAATGAAGTTCGCCTGGATCATTTTAGTGGAATTTTTCTTTTTAAACTTTGCAGATACAACTCGTAGTGTAACGGAGAACCGATGACACCATTTGTAGGAAGTAGAGGACTGAGCCAGGCCCCCCTCGGATGGCCTAACAGGTCTGAAGGGGTGTGAGTGACTGATGTGATGACAGCAGAGAGACAGTGAGCACCAACCCAATAAAGAACTGTAAATAGGGGGAGATATTCTCTTCAATGTTTTCCCTGGACAACAAGCAGAAACACCAGCAGAGACAACACCTGAGCAGAGACAACACCTAAGCAGAGACAACACCTGAGCAGAAACACCAGGACTGAGAGGTTTTTTAGTTGATTCCTCAAAATGGTGTAAAACATATCCTGGACCATGGGCAGCTGGCATCACTGTCTCCACTATGGGTTACTGAACCTTACCCGACACAATTGAAGCACAGCCTGAAACTAGAAACATTCCCTTCACCTTCATTATGTGCCGTCCTTTTTGCCTTACTGAGTTTGACTTGTAGAGAGGCACGCCGAACCAGATTGAAGGGTATTCCCACGACGTCTGGTCCAATCACGGCGGAGCACTGAGCCCCTGATTCACAGCTTCACTGCACATCTCTGTGGGACCGCTGGCCGCTGCCTGCAATGGACTGGGGGAAATCACAGCCCTATTCTGTGTTTTCCTTTGAGTGCCACCTAATCACCGTCTTGGCACTTATGTGCACATACCAAGGCGAATGACAGCGCCTGGAACACGAGTGACACTCGGCACCCGTGAAATGCAATCTTCCCCGCTGTCACAAGGACCTGCTTTTCATTCCAGAATGTTTTCATTTTAGTACTGGGGTACAGTCAAGAACCCAGAGAGAGAGAGAGAGAGAGAGAGAGAGAGAGAGAGAGAGAAAGAGAGAGAGAGGAGAGAGAGAGAGAGAGAGAGAGAGAGAGAAAAAGAGAGAGAGAGAGAGAGAGCGAGAGAGAGAAGTGAGAGAAATAGCAAGAGCACTAACACATCTTGAGAGAGGCCCCGAGAGAAGGCAGCTGTTACCACACCTGGTTATGTCTTCCAAACGTCTTTACACACACATACACACACACACACATACATCCACTCTGTCTGTCGGTCTGTCTGTCTGTCTGTCTGTCTCATACACACATCCTATGTGTAGCCTCTACAGGGATTTGCACCAAGGTGCATCAGGCACACACACACACAGGCACACATACTAAGAGAGAGAAAGAGAGAGACAAACACAAAATGATGTCCAGCTGAAAGCTGTTAGACCGAGCGTAGCATTGCCAGTCAAAGTTAACAGACAGGCAGAGTGGATACACTGTGATGTCATGATGCAGGCTTATATTCATCAGCACCTCTTTCCACCCATCCCCCACACACCTTGGCACTATTTCTCTTATTCGACTACGCTGTAATAGTACTGTAAGAAGTTATTATTCTTTTTGAGCTACATTAGTAGTAATAGACTACTAGATGAAATATTTTTTGAGAGACAGAGATGACACTGAAATTACCACACTAACGGAGACCACCGCCTCCGCTGTCAGTGTGCAGTGCGGCTGACCCATCCAGAAGTGAACTGCTCACCTCAGGGCGAACTCAATCCCCCCGGTGTTGTGCTATCATCTCAGGGTCGATAGAGGAGGTACTTCTGTGACACATCACATTAGTGCTGCATGGATTCCCTTCCACACAGCTTTCACAGAGAGAGCCCAAACACAGGCATGCCTCAGCTACCCTAAGACCCGCAGAGACCCACAGCCAGTTACACTCACTTTAAACAGCTTAACCTTTTACACTTCCTTCGGTTACAGCCAAGTTAGACAATTACGTTCCATCTTTTTTCTCAGAAAGAGAAATCAGCCTTTTTTTTTGTCTCAGAAGAAGCAAGGAGATTCTATACAATTACAGCTCGGAATGTGGATAATTAAAGCCCAGTTCAGCCATGGTAAGTGTCTTTAAATAACTGATTACTCTGCCCTCTACTGATAGCTTTACAGACCGTTACACGGTTGGCTGCGGCCAGGCGTACAATGGACAGACAAAAGCATATCTTTAACATTTAGACTTTAACATTTAGACTTTAACATTTAGACTTTAACATTTCGATCAGTGCAGTACATGCAGCAGGGCACATATACATCAAAAAAATAAAAATACATTTTAAAGAAAGACTTTAAACACAAGCTAAAAGATCATCATAAATATCAGCCACCAAAAACTGCCAAATGGCATCAGCTTGAGACTGCCTTGCATGGGCTTCTTTATGTCCTCAGTCCAAATAACCTGACCTGAAACCGACATCCTTGAAACTCTTTATTTTAGTTGGATAATACCGTGAGTCTACATGAGGTCCTGGCCCAATTTGATTACATCTGCGGGTATCTCAGGCAGCCTCCAACCTCATGCGGGCGCCACCCCATTCAGTTCCCCCAGCAGAGGCAGAGGCAGCAGCGCCCGTTAGCACTTCATCCAGGACATTATGGTGACGGATGGGAAACAGTCGCACTGAACAGCCCTTTCAGCAGCATCAGGCCAGGTGGCTTAGTCCCATGGATAGGCGGAGGAATTCAACACGAGGGGCGGGGAGCTGATGATGTCCTATCCAATCATGTGACGGTGATGAGACTGTTGATTGACTGCTGCTCTAAACACCTCAGAGGGATTGATTGGCTCTGGCATCTCTGGGAATAGAGAAAACCACCGTAGCCACTTGAGAGCTTCCTCAGACCCCAATCACCCGCTCATCATACACTGCACATAATAAGTATACAGCAGGAAAACGACACTACAAGGACTCGTTCCAACAGGCTAAGCCGGCTCCACCCTGCCTGGACACATTTCATTTGTGACAAAACATCCTGGCAGATAACCTCTGCTTCCATCCGCAGGTCCTCTAGTATGAGCAGCCCACACCTGAGGGACTGACACTGTCAGGGAATCATCAATCTTTCCAGGAACTCCGGAACTCATGTTTAAATAAAGCGTTGCCATGAGATACGTGCCTGGGCCGCTATCGTTTTTAATTAGCCCCCTGTTCTGTTCTGTTCTGTTCTGTTCTGTTCTGTTCTGTTCTGTTCTGATCTGTTCTGTTCTGTTCTGTTCTGTTCTGTTCTGTTCTCTTCTCTTCTCTTCTCTTCTCTTCTCTTCTGTTCTGTTCTCTTCTGTTCTCTTCTCTTCTCTTCTGTTCTGTTCTGTTCTGTTCTGTTCTGTGGTCTGCTCAGGTCCAGGGGCCCCAGTGGTCAGCGCCACCATCTCCTCTCCAGATTAATAACACCACATGCTAGCCTGGAGGCTAAACCTCTGTGTTTGCTCTCTCTCTCTCTCTTTCTCTCTCTTTCTCTCTCTCTCTCTCTCTCTCTCTTTCTCTCTCGCTGTAGGGGCAGTGCCAGGGTCGGAGATTAAACCAATGTGGGGTGAGGTGGAATTAGCTACATTAAATATGAATGTATGAAATCTTGATGTTATAAAAATTCCATAATGGAGGGAGAGCGATAGAGAAAGAGTGAGAGAGAGAGAGATTGAGAGAGAGAGGAAGGGAGAGAGAGGGAGAGAGAGAGAGGGAGGGAGAGAGAGAGAGAGGAAGAGAGAGAGAGTGAGAGAGAGAGGAAGAGAGAGAGAGAGAGAGATTGAGAGAGAGAGAGAGAGAGAGGAAGAGAGAGAGGGAGAGAGAGAGGGAGAGAGAGAGAGAGAGAGAACACGGGGAGGCCTCTGGGCAAACACTGATCTCCCATGAGTGATGACTCACTTTGCCGGGAGAGATTGGCAGCCTTGGGTGGCCGGTGCCCCCTCCTGTCCATCAGTGTCTGCCCTGACAGCGCCCACTCACAGCGTCCACAGGCACTGCCAATCTGGTCGCCCTGCAGCTCGTCCACCCCAACTGCCAGCCTGCCAGCACTGTCCTAAACCTCTGCCACAGACCCGTATCCAGGTCCAAAAATGGCTCCCAAGTGATGTGGCCTTGTGCACAAATGCCACAAATCAAAAATCATGCTTATAAAATATATATAAATATATGTATGTGTATATACATGACATCATAACAATGAAAAACAGAATGTCTCCCTGTCATTCCAGTCTCAGTACCCATCAGCGGACGATGACTGCCCTCTACCTATCTGCGCTGTTTCATGTGTAGACAAACGGTTGCAGCGATGTGCTCATTCTGTTGTCTGGGGTAAGACTGCCCCTTGTGGTTGATAGAGTGTACCACAGTCTTGAGCCCTTTGCATTGGGCATCTGCACATAACAAAAACGATGTAAAATCCATGAAATATCAGGAGCTCCACAACACCAGCTATAATACAGCGGTCACACGCGTTACTAACAAATAGCTTGACTCTGATGAAATGACATCAGAAAGAGCTACTGTGGAGAAAACACAGTGAATCAATATAACAGCATGTCCTGGTTTGTTTGAACAGGGGAAAAAAAGTATAGAAAGTAGAGCACACAGAAAGTGGAAATGATTCCTTAATTATTTATATTATGCCTGCAATCAGGAGAAGTGGGGACGTATGGTGAAGCATGCCTGAGAAAATGGTGGGCCTCTTAACAGCCCGTCATACAGTACAACAGGACCAGGAAGCAAATAGGGAGAGCGTAAAGCGTAAAGAAGGGAGAAGTGGAAAGAGGGATGTAAATAAACAGAGCTATTCTTAGATGACTGGAGCACTGGCAGGGAGAAAAAAAAGTTCTGGAGTGAAAAAAGCTCCAGGATTCCATCTGGATCCGTTCGAAAGTCTGCCTGTCTCAGTGGACTGATTTTGGAGAAAGAGGCTTACTGGATTTGAGAGATTTTCTTTTCCTCACTAACCCCCGGTGATATATATTATTTATATAAAAAAATGAGCTCTGATGAAATGTGACGATGACTAAATGCTCGACACAAACTCAACTTGGGAATGTCATAACTGTCCTAGTCAGATGTGACAACCCATACATCTATAAAATTCTGTCGCACACCATTCCTAACTCTCTTTACAACCACATCCAAGCAATTTTTGTCCGTGTTTTTTTAAAGCAGTGCCATCAGCACAAATGCTTAATTAGTACGTCGTAAAACAGGAGATAAACAGAGAGGCTGCAGGTCCTGAGCTGCAGAGGATGCTCTTAGCACTCATTAGCTCATGTTACGCTCGCTCCATTTTCAGCTGTGACAGCTGCGTGGCAGAGGGCAATATCAATCCACAACATCTCGCAGACAAACAGCAAGGGGGGGGGATGTTGCCTAGCACTGCACCACCGACAGTGGCAGCAGCAGCAAGAGCAGCAGCAGCAGCCCAGATGAGGTTAGTGTGGCGGAAGAAGGCCTGCCGTGACAGGAGCCGTATTGACGGGCTGTCAACAGGTCCCAGGGGGCGTGGCACGAGGGAGGAGGGGAGACAGACGGCCTGTTGACGGGGCCAAGGGGGTGGCGTCAGCCGAGGTGATTGATAGGCTGTTGAGAGCCCGCGGAGGCGGGGCAGGGGAAGCAGATCGATGCCCTGGGACTGACCACCGTGATGTGTGAATTCATGTAGGTGGAGCGCACATTAACAAACACAAACACATGCGCGGAGACACACAAAAACACATCAACAGGCACAAAACACACACATAAAACATGAACACAGAGAGACCTACACACACACACACAAACACTCTCACCTATTATGTGTCACCTGTCTGTGTTTTTTGTTTGCTTTCCTTAGCTGATGATTTACAGAATGTGGGAAAAAAAACCTTAATGCTAAGAACAACTCCCAGGCCAAAGCTTTCACAGATTGATTGATTGATGCTTTCAGAATCAGTTTCCACAAATAGAGAAATAACCCAGAGAGCGTGATGTATAGAGTCATCGCCCATCGCCGGGGCGACGGCAGTGAGAGAGAGAGAGAACATGCTCTGTGTCATCCACCGACGGCAATCTGTGCTCGCAGGAGGCAGATCAACAGTGCATCGTGGGCCCTGCCCAGCCTCGCCTCGCCCCTTCAACCTTTGAAACCATGGCAACCGAGAGGGAGAGACCCTGCTGCCGCGATGGTGGCAGCTGCTGCTGTGTCATCTCCATTTCGGCTCTACGGCGCAGACACACCTTCTAGCGTGTGCGAAGTGGAGTGATGTCGGTGCATGTGTGTTGAAACGCTGGACACCTGTCCTTCAATCGGTGATGTTTTTGGTTCTGGCTCTTGCTTGTATTTGCAACACATGGTTTGTGCAGTAGTTTGACATACAGCAGTCAGATGTGGTGTTGTTCTTGGTAGTCTGGGCTCTGTTCACGAGGACAGGTCACAGCTGTCTGTCTTGCTTGGTCTCCGTTCTGTCTCCATGACTGAAGCGCCATCTGCGCTGTAGTGTTTCTGTGCGGCGGTGAGAAGGTGCAGTGAGGTGCGCTGTAAGGTCTGTCGGCAAACATGTCAAAGAGGCCTTGGCTTAGTGGTTGTTGTTAGTGCTGCGTCACCTCCATGCCTGTGGGCTAATGAGACTGCGTTGGGCTTTGAAGCTTGAGGAGGGTTTCACAGGAGTAGATCAGACCTCCTCCCCATCTCCCCTCTCCCCTCCACAGGAGTGGATCAGACCTCCTCCCCATCTCCCCTCTCCCCTCCACAGGAGTGGATCAGACCTCCTCCCCATCTCCCCTCTCCCCTCCTCAGGAGTAGATCAGACCTCCTCCCCATCACCCCATCTCCCCTCCTCGTCCGTCTGTCTGACTGGAATAAGCCCACCGCTGACAGCAGTGCTCACGGTGCGCTGTTTTGCTTTGGAGAGTGACGGCAGGGCCAAAATGGCTGCCACAACACACAGAGACAGTGCTGGGCTTTTCTGCTCCATGTCTTGGGGATGGGTTCAGCTGAGGCTGTGGGTTCTGACAGCGGTCCAGAGGAGATGGCTACAAGCCAGAGCACTGCGGTCTGATTGCATTATCAGCGCCAGGAGTGATTTGCTCTTAAAACTAACATCTCGCTACTGTTGTGCAACATTCTTACTGACTGCTAGACGAGCTTAAGATTTTGCGGAATAACCTTAAGCTGGTACAAACGAAGATGAGGGGAAGTAGTCCCCATGTTCACATTAATGTTCAAAATAAACCCTCTCTGTCTGTCT
Source organism: Clupea harengus (assembly GCF_900700415.2). Taxonomy (NCBI): domain Eukaryota; kingdom Metazoa; phylum Chordata; class Actinopteri; order Clupeiformes; family Clupeidae; genus Clupea; species Clupea harengus. The sequence goes on from NC_045176.1 coordinate 6,133,359, forward strand.
CTCTCAGTCAGACACATAGATGCACATACACACAGAAAACGCACACATACACACACTCATTCACCCTCGAAAACAGTTAACAGTGAGTATTTGTGTGTGTGTGGGTGTGACAGAGAGTGCATCTGTGTGTGTGTGTGTGTGTGTGTGTGTGTGTGTGTGTGTGTGTGTGTGTGTGTGTGTATGTGTATGTGTGTGTGTATGTGTATGTGTGTGTGTGAGAGAGAGAGAGCAGAAAACATCATGGCAGATGGGGCTTAAATGTGTCCGCACAGGGTATCAGCTGTGGCATTTGGCTAAATGATATATTTCACGCTCATTCCTCCCAATCCTGCACACCCAATCAAGAGCAAGTCATGTCCCACCCCAATCCTGCACACCCAATCAAGAGCAAGTCATGTCTCGCTCTCCCATTGTAATCACATGGCAGAATTACACAGACCAGTCCAGACCTAATCATATCACTAGATTATTTGGCCTCTTCCATATTTCTCCATTTAGACAATTGTCCATTCCACCTCTGAAACCATCAATGATAACATAATGAGAACTATGCAAATCTAACATCATCCAAATATAATTGTGAGGTGATCAAACATGAGTCCAAAACAATAACAACACTGAATCGACACCCTTGACGGCAAGAAGTAATATAGAGTTATCCATTCTACATGCTGGTCCGCTGAGAAACCATCGGACTCACATCATGTAGTTGTTGTGCTTGTTTCTGTATTCTAGTGGAATGACTCAGAATGACTGCTGTGATGATGATTGCTACGAAATTGGGTACAACTGCTGCTCCTCTTAGATTCACACCCCCTAGCACCACCATCATAACGAAGAGAAAGCCCCGAGAAATACAAAGAGAGATAACTGCTACTGGACATGGATACCGTCTCTCATTATGCACCACGACGGCTCAAAAATAATTAAAAAACAAAGAAGTACACTGCATATTGTTCACGGCTGCACCTTCTAAAGCTGCTGAGTGTCGAGGGGCGCCACAGAAAGCCTTTTGGCCGCCATCCCTTCATTGTGATGAATGGCCCCACTCACACTGGGCATGGATTTGTCATAATTAAAGTGCTAGCACAAGTGCCTAGCGCACTGTGAGAGCACATGGCTCCTGCAATAAGAGCGACAGGACCTGGACGCCCTACTGGCACAGAAAAACAACCTTGACGTTGTGCAGGCCGACTCTGGCCTTCTCAGTTTACCTGCTTTTAAACATGTCGGTGGCAGGCTGCCCATCAGGCTTGTCACGGTTCAGCTGAGAGGCAAGCCTTCATTACATCTGGCTGGGTAACCCAAGATGAAGTTATTAAAAAAACAAACAAAAAACAAAACACACCCCGTTGGCCTTTTACAAAGGATACGGTGACACATCCGAATCCAAAGGGCAATTAAATAAGGGCCAGCCTCTCATTTATCAGCAGCTGACAGAGGGGCCGAACAATGCAGGCGTGTTATGATCCCTCCCTCCTCTGACTACTGGTGCTGAGCACACAAGGGGAAAGTCAATACGCCTGCTACCTCACAAAGAGTCAATACGCCTGCTACCTCACAAAGAGTCAATACGCCTGCTACCTCACAAAGAGTCAATACGCCTGCTACCTCACAAAGAGTCAATACGCCTGCTACCTCACAAAGAGTCAATACGCCTGCTACCTCACAAAGAGTCAATACGCCTGCTACCTCACAAAGAGTCAATACGCCTGCTACCTCACAAAGAGTCAATACGCCTGCTACCTCACAAAGAGTCAATACGCCTGCTACCTCACGAAGAGTCAATACGCCTGCTACCTCACAAAGAGTCAATACGCCTGCTACCTCACGAAGAGTCAATACGCCTGCTACCTCACAAAGAGTCAATACGCCTGCTACCTCACAAAGCCGCTCGTGTCCACACATGGCCCTTAATCCTTCAAAAATGTCACCGTGTTGTGGGAGAGACATCTCAGGCTGATTCATTGAGGTCACTCCATCAAGGTTCCAGGCAGACTCTTTCAGGTGCTATGAAAGAGCTCTGTGAGCGGGTGACGCATTCCTTGTCAGCTCCAGCCATCCTTGTCAGCCTTGTCAATTTCGTGTGCAGTGTGCTGTACTTTTATGACATAAAATGGGTTGACAAAACTGCAGTAAAATAGATGAAGGAATAAATGAAACATGTCCGCTGTAGTGTAAAAACCGCAGGCATGCCATACCTTCCACAAAAAAAAACATTTCAGGCCCTAGTCTGTCGTGACGTGTTTTCAGTCCATAAACTTCATCATGCACTTCAGCCTTGTAAGTCTTCACAGAGCAGCAGAATGGGACATTTTGATTGGCTAAGTTCACTTGCATGTTCTCCTTGCAAAGGATCATTTCCATGCACTTTGATATACACACAGGCTGCTATAATCTCCAGGTCACGTTAAAAGGTTCACATGGGCCAGTCAGATAAAACGTCTTATTTCAAAGCAAATTTCAGCAGCTACTGCTGTTACAGGGAGATGCGTTACATTTTGAGTTCTTCTGAAGGCGCATTTAATTGGCCGGTGTAAGCACAGCACGTTTGCCCACAATGCCCACAATATCAGTGGCACATCTCTCTACTTTCACTTCGCCAAATGATTGTTAGCGCCAAGTACATCAATAATTCAGCGCAATACACTCCCGCTGCCAGGTTCTGACTGCCCCTGGATGGCGGGAGAGGGCAGAGTCACAGTCAGGCAGGGGGATCTGTTAACGTGGCTTTGAGTGAAAGACAGACAGGCCCTCCAAAAAAGAAAAAAAAAAAACAGTTTACAAACTCAACATATTGCCACACACGGTTTAAAACACAGCCTAATACAAATGAACACTGCATTTAGTAATCACTTTGCCTCTAAGTAACACTTTGGAATGCAGAGCCTATGAGTTTTGCCATGCTGAGAGATGGCCCAGAAGTAGCTGGGTAAATGTGTGGAAAAGCATAGCAGGGTTTCAGCACCATGGACAACGACATCAATTGCCTCTGGTGTCCACATCGTCGAAAACTACTGGACACTTACTAGTAATCCACGGCTGATAATTTTAAAAATCATGTCCCACACAATTTGTGGTGCATTTATTAATTATCTCAGGCATTTCAATAGGCATCCAACTTGTCATTCTTTGCTCAAATGAGTAATACCTAAACTCACAATTCGCGAGATGTACAAAGCTAGGTCACAGGGGAACCTTCTCTGGTCTACTTTCAGGTCTTGGCGATGTGTGAGGGTCATTCAATTACGTCACTCACACGTCAAAATGCGAAGGTCAGACAACTCATAGACCTACTACTACTACGATGTCTATCATATAGGATTGCCCTTTCGCTTGAACATTCACTAGAGCACATAGGCAAAATATAAGCAAAACAATAAAGATCAGACATTGAATAAAATTAAATCAAAGTTGATAACAAGCATGAAACACCTCTCACTTTCATTTCCCTTTACACCAAGCAGAGACGCATCTATGCGGAATGTCAAGCTTTTGCTGATCTCATGACAAAATCCCATCTCTGCAGACCACAGACGACAAATTACGGGTTTGATAAATATACCATTATTTCGAATAGACAGGTCGACAAAGGACTGAGAGATATTTATCCACGACAGTGAGATTTGTATTTTTTTAATCTACGAGGTAGAATTATGAACTAATCTATGAGCTTCGCTTAAATAAGCAAAGGGGTCGCGGCAAATATATCAGGTACATAACAGGGTCAGTGAAGTTGACTACTTCTTTGTTGAGGCCAGTGTTAGAGATGGTGCATTATATGAACGCTTAGAACCACTAAAGTTTTACCATGGCTTCGAGCACAACACGCACAACAGACTGTGCTAATAAACAATGGCTCGCCGCAGTGGCATTGAACTAATTAAACTTCTAAGAAACTATCATGATATTAGAGTTAAATATTTTAAGGTAAGGAGGTAGATCTTACATCTTCATCTTCGCAGACATTTTTCTTTCGGTACTGTACGCGGAGACGACCGTCTGTTGCGGTTTCAGGGTTGTTCCCAGCTTTCTCCTCGTCGACGACCTGTCCGCCCAAAAGGTGGCTGGCCTCAGGTGGGTGCGGAAAAGATTTGTTAGTGTTGATCTTCCCCGTAAATCTCTGATAGAGCGAAGCCATAATGACTCTGGACGAAGCACTACTGCATTTCAATAGACAGAGACTTCAGCTTTGCTATTGACTGTTTCAATATTTTCCCCTTTCTCAGCAGTAGCCTGATATTGTCCTCCCCAACTACGGCAAAGGGGTTCCAGAGAAAAAAATACGCTGAGTAAACCGAAATAGAGCAGTACAAGAAAAACAAATGCTCTGTGATACCTAAATGTGTTTGACCCGCCGAGAATAAGGAATGATCTTTTAAATGGTCCTAGTCTCTGTCTGCGGTCAAACAGATGTTAGAATGTTAGTTTAAGTCTGCTCTGCATTCAGAGCACGTTGTTTCTCCTCCTCTGTCCGTTGGAGAGAGAACAAGCAAACACTCTAAAATCCACCAGGAAAACCCGAGCCAGCCTAACGGTATCAAATTCGAGAACAATCACACAAATCCCCAGTCCTCTCTAATAAAGCATTACGAGACATTTGGTTGCTGGAGTTGGTGACGTCTGGCAGGTTATACAGCGCAGCCGTGTCGTGTTCCTTTGGCGACGCGTTCTGCATGAGAAGTGACCAGTAAGAGGACCTGGCACAGACTGTTATCTCCGAAACAAACCGCTTCCTCAGTCATACCTCACTGATACACCCCCAACGTTGGTTATTTCAGATACAACAAAAAACGACCTAAATGGACATGGCAGAGATCCCGTCTTATACAGCGAGATACTGTGCATCTCTGTGCAAAACAATAAAATGTGTAGTATGTAGTAGTTGGATCCCTCAGCACATCTTCTCAAAACAATGATTATCAGGTTCATAGGAAGAGCTTGAGTGCCTCTGTGTGGTAAGCCGCGATATGACAACCATGAGAGCGCTGTCTGGAGAGCTCATGTTGAACAAATATCGAGAGGTATCATTCTGTGCCTAGCGCATTTAACATTCTTGACATATGTTCAACTTAAAACAGTCCGTGCGAGAAGCACTAATTATTACGCATGAAAAAAAACCTAAGAATGAATATTTTCGGTGACCTCCCTATGGCCAATCTAATAGGCAGTGCATCTCCTATTTACTATTTAAATCCTGGTCTAAGGAGTATTCCTTTCAGACGTTTTCCTAACTCTGAAATTCAACACCGATAAGCCTATAACAATAAAGCATCCATGCTCTGTTTAAACAACATGGATAATCATATCCAAAATATATGGTTAATATATCTACACACAAAGATAATTGACAGTAATTGGTGCAACACAAGTGTGTTAAAAGACTGTGCAAGTTTATTTCACTTTGCTGAGCATAAAAACCACACAGGAACATTCACCCCACATTCTACACGCCACCCTCTTATGCCACTAAATGTTTCAAGGACATGAAGCCTACAAAATGGAGCCTATTAGTTCAAACATTTCAGCATTGATTTACCTTTGTACAGAAAGGGTTACCATAGCAAACTCCACTGCAAATTCCTTCTGAAGATTACATGGATTGGAACTAGAATTAGATTCAGGCCATGAAAGCATTTAATGGGTCTAGTAATGAGAGCCATATGTGTTCATATTAACACAGAATCATGATGCATTGCATCCCGCTTTAAAACATTGGATGCGGTGACATTGCAACAAACCTCAAAGCCAGAGCACTGGCAATGTGTGCATGTAATCAAAGACTCATTATAACCACAACACTGAGTTACAACATTAATACATTGAAAATTAAAGAGCATGAAATTTCACTTGTTTCTTTTTGAACCAAGAGCCGTTTCCATATCCTGGAGCAAACAGCGACGTGTAAATGTGCAGTACAGAGCTGCCGTGCTGCTCTGCTAAACACCGTTATACAGTAGTCTTCATCTAAAATGTGCCCCTGCTCTAAAATGCTGTTTGAATTTAATTGATTTTTATAGCCAGTGCTGCCAAAGCAGGAGATGCACTACAGGAGGACTCATGCGTGGCGATGGGTGTTATGTGTACGCTGGGACGGGCTATAATCCTGTCATCTACAGGAGGACTCATGCATGGCGATGGGTGTTATGTGTACGCTGGGACGGGCTATAATCCTGTCATCTACAGGAGGACTCATGCATGGCGATGGGTGTTATGTGTAGGCTTGGACGGGCTATAATCCTGTCATCTACAGGAGGACTCATGCATGGCGATGGGTGTTATGTGTAGGCTGGGACGGGCTATAATCCTGTCATGTACAGGAGGACTCATGCATGGCGATGGGTGTTATGTGTAGGCTGGGACGGGCTATAATCCTGGCATCTCGGGCCTGTAAAACTGTTAATTTCTGCTTTTGTTTGATTTGGTTCAGGACAGGGTTGATGATTTACCTGAGCAGGGACACGATACAGAGTTTAGAAACCCATCCTGTATGTTTGCAAAGGATTTATAGGACATTACTGTTTGAGTCTATTGTAATCCAACTATACCCAGTTTATTCGAATAATTCATTCTTTCTGTCCTTCAATTTCTTTTATGTTAGATAAAGGCACAAATTAAAGCACTATTTTCAATTACGCTTATCTCAGCGGCTCGCTATCAGACTGTGATCATTCATCTCTCAGTTTTCCAAGAATAACTTGTCCCTTTGAAAAATGATTTCAAGCTTCCATGACTTCTTACTTGAAGGCGTTCCTCAGATAATGCATTCAATATTAAAGTTCTTGGGGGACTTGCGAGAAAAAAGATTTTGAATTTATAATGAGTGGATGAGCAGTTAGAGTTCGGTACTCATAGTCGGAGTCATATCAGCAAAAAATGTAAAAACAAATGAGCCATGAGACAACTGAGCTCTGTTCAATCATCTTGAACAGCTGAGCAATGAATGATTAATAATGTAAGGTCTTCACGGATCCATTTAGTTTGAAAAGAGTTTTCTGTTTACTGCTTCGTGCATGATCAGTATTTGTCTCACAGCACATTTAGTTGTTATCCAGCAACAGACACCAACAGTTTACTGTGTTGTGTTCTTGTGTATACCTCAGGCCCTGCAGGTATTACGTGTGGCCTCACCTGAATGGAGCTTTTTTATTACTCAGATAAACGCCTCACCTTCTTCATCTAAAGTCTAGAAGGTACAACATTTATGATGCGTATAAAAGGCTTAATGTATTCAGTTTCACACTACCGCGTGTGAATATCAGATAGCTTGGACCTAGGGGATGGTGTAAACACTCTTCTTCTTTTGCAGAGTTCGCTTTGCTTGCCTGACATTGTTTGTCCTCCCGTTAATGGTTCCCTCTCCTTTCACCAGCCAGGCCTGACGCCGCAGCGTCCCTGGGCACCTGTCACTCGTCCCAGCCTCTGATGGATGGCCTCTCCCCCTGCCCCACCAGCGCAGGCCCAGACCACCCCAGCCTGCCCGGCACGGAGCTCCCGTAACACTCAACAACGTCCACGCCTCCCTTATCGTCTCGTCCACATCGCCAAACTGATGGCTTTCTGTCACTGACAACCTCTAGACCCATTCCTCTGAATGTAACACATTTATCCATGTCAGACCGGCTATTACAACTACAGCATCTGCAGCAAAAGCATTTTCCATCTACGCTCAGCACGAGCAGGCCATAAGGGGATAGGTCAAATGTGTATGTAGTGTACCGTGTCGTTCTATACAGATTTCCTGACATGGGCTAGTGCGGTAACCCTGTCTAAAGATGGAGTGTAATTAACTGTCAGTTAGAATTCTAATCTAAGATATAGATGTGCATATTGAAGCCAAGCCGTGCTCCAGCTTTGAAAAAGCCAGTTAGATAAAACATGTCACTTTGTTATGGTCCAGGCTGTTATATTTGGGGGTTGTGTAGGAATTTCACACACATTTGTTAATTTTCTTAGAGGAAATTCGCAACAGTTCCCAAAAACACCTACCCATAGCTCCACATTAGAAGCTCAAAAACTATGACTAAACTACATTATAAAACTCTTTAAAAAAAATGACATTGGAACTGAACACACCAGTTTTCTGTATCTTGCTATTTCCCCTCTCCATGGCGACGAGGGAATGGCAGTCACACAAGCCTACTTCAGCGTATATCACAATTTAATTATCCATTACTCAGAGCCTAACCTAATAGGATCCGGACTCTGTTGTGAAATGCTCTTCTTATCACTCTATTAAATTCTCAACATTCAATTACAAGCCCAGCTCATTTTTGCCACAGTGGCTCGGCTGAATAAAATTACAAGGCTTTGAAACTCAACTCCTAAATGCTTTGCCTTCTTTTGTTTATCAGAGCCGAGGGGCACTGAGGGTGTCAGAACTACAGCAGGCATTAATTAAGAATTAACTTCAAAAACTTCTGCTAAAAGTTCACAGATATGCCATAGCACCCAGGGTGATGTCGCCATTGGAATGAAAAAAAAAACCTGCATACACTCAAGAATGGTTGACGATATGAATGCAGTCATAACTCTGACCTCTCTTCTCAATAACACCAAATGCACCAAATTAGTTTTCCTCATTACGTTTAAAGCCTTCTGATTTCATTAAAACCTAACCGTGTCAGACTTAGAGTGTTTGGTATTTGACATTTTTGACCTTGGGCAATACAAGTAATCCAACCACTTTCCCCTCTGCACCCATGAGAAGAGGTCTGTGGTCTAGGAGGGCAGGGGATGGCCAAGGGCCCCTCATACTGTCTTATGACCAGCAAAGGTCATAGGTGAACTATGGTTTTGACCTTACATACAAACCCCACCTATGAACCTTTCAAATGAAGACATAGAACTTACCAAAGCAGAGGGACCGAGGATTCATAGAATAGTGTGGCACATATTAAATTAATCTCTCTCTCTCTCTCTCTCTCTCTCTCTATCTCTCTCTCTCTTGTTCTCTGTCTGGATAAATCTCTTCTTTTTTCTTTCCAGTGCTACAAAACACAGTAGCCTATACTATCTCAGTCATAAAGGCAGTAATATAGTGTGATGTTTATTTTTTTTTTTAAAGAGTTACTCACTCCAGTGATTTACTCTACTTAATCTAATGGCCAACAGGACAGGGTCTTGGAGAGAGCATTAAATCTCAAGCATGCAATGTGTCACGTGAAACTCAACACAGAGCGCTTGAGAGCCGCACCGTAATGACTTTATGAAGATGACAACAAGTGCCATCATTCAGCCAATCCAGAACAACAAAGGTGCAATCAGACGAAGGTGACTTGTTTGTAGGGTTCCCAATATATTGATTTTGTGGTTTGTGCTCAAGCAAAGCTGACAGAACACGTCTAGGTCTGTGTCATGGCTGAGGTAGTTATTTATCTAACGGTGTTAGAGAGTGTGCAGGAGATAAGAGATAACAACCGTGACAAAGAGACGAATGATGGTAGAGCTCCCTATCAAAGGGAGAATCAGGACATCAATGATTCCCTTTTATCTCTGATGACTGTAATTAGTACAATCCCTGTTGCATTCACATCAACACTACTGAGAATAAAATACAAAAAAACTCACTCAGAAGCACAATCAGGTCCCTGCGCGTAGCTTTAAGCTGTTAGCCTGAGCTTTCAGTCCAAAGACAATCAGCAAAAACAATAATGGCATAAAAAATAAATAGCTGAATGGTTCATCAGTGTCATTAGTGTGATTAGATGTGCCCTTTCAGGCTTGACTAAGTGTGCCAGAGCAATCAGTTAAGCAGGGAAGTGTAGTCTATAGATCACAATTTCCACTCCTTTCAACCTGACTCAACTGCACTGTCTCAGAGAAAGGCTTCCAAGACTTTTAACGTGTCAAAATGTCACATAGAGTGACAGATACAATGAAAAATATAAGAGAAAAATGTTTTTAGCTCATGTGTTTTAACCCTCATTTTGAAGCAGTGATTAGAGATGAAATGATATGACCAGTCGTACCTGTATGAAGTGGCATAAATATACAAATCCTGTCAAGAGGTCCCAGAAGCGCCTTGAGAAAATGTTATTGTTTTGGCGCCATATGAATACAACTGAATTGAATTGAATTGAATTGAATTGAATTGAATTTAATATCACTAACGGCAAACCAACATGTAATCCACTGAGCTCTGTTGGGTTTACTCTCAAAACTCTCTGATGTGCACCGAAACTCACTACTACAATCAAGAGGAAAAAAGCGCTATTAGAATATTTACCTTAAAAGTAATGCTACGATTATTGATGATCATTTTTTATACTTGTCTATTTATAAATATAAAACAAGATGACAGAGAACATATAGGGCCCTAATTTCATTGACGGACAGCAAATGAGCAAAGTGCATGAAAGCTAACTAAAGCTATCGTGTGGCGTGTGGACGCATTGCACTGACCTCCCCATGTCTGCGTTTAGGGTCTTCCTCATTGTATTATTGTACACAATTTGATACATTTGTGCTACAATTAATGCCATCCTAAACACACCATCTCCCACTGCAAGCCATTAGTTAATTTCCCAATTTGTTTATTTACTGAACTGTCTCTGTGTGTGTGTGTGTGTGTGTGTGTGTGTGTGTGTGTGTGCGCGTGCGCGTGCGCGTGCGCGTGCGCGTGTGCGTGCGCGTGTGCGTGTGCGCGTGTGTGTGTGCAAATCTTGACAAACTCTCTCCCTCTCAGACACACTCACACACACACACACACACACACACACACACACACACACACACACACACTACAACAAACAAACTCTATGAATTCAATTCAATTCATTCCCTATCCCTGGTTAAGGTTGAGGTGCTTATGGAACATATCAGTCTGTCTCTGAGGCTTCAGAGAGCGAGGGCATGTCACAGCATCTGTGAATCCAATTTGAAATGCCCAGAGATAAGATGCTAGGAAAATTGGGTGTTAAACAAGGATGATATGGGGCAGACTTAGCATACTGCTGCCATCACAAGAGTGTGACAAAAAACTGGAAACCAGGGGTCGGGATGCTGGGGTGAGATGGGGAGACCAGGGGTCGGGATGCTGGGGTGAGATGGGGAGACCAGGGGTCGGGATGCTGGGGAGAGATGGGGAGAGATGGGGTGAGATGGGGAGACCAGGGGTCGGGATGCTGGGGTGAGATGGGGAGACCAGGGGTCGGGATGCTGGAGTGAGGGGGTGAGAGGGAGAGAGTTGGGCTGAGATGGGGAGAGATGGGGAGATTCCAAATAGCTCCATTATCCCAAACAAAACCTTGTCAAAAGAAGACACGATCTACCTGACTGGACAGGATACGAAGTTTATCAGAAAAATATAATACGAGATTTGAATATTTACATTCCATGTGCACTAACAAACACTGCGTAAAACAAGCAGTGGAACAAGTGTGCAACAAGACCAATAAACAACCTGTAGTGAATATTAAAAAGAACAAAGAACAACTCGCACTGGAAATCGATCTCCTGACAGTAAGTTTATGGGTTTTTTTTTCTCAGAGTCTCCCTATTCCTCAAATTCGTATACATACAAAACACCAGTGTGGTCACATCCAGGTATATTACCCACACACACGTACTCACGATCAAGCTCAATAGTGCGCACACACACACACACACACACAGACACACTCCTGAACTAACCTGAGGTAACTCCAGAAACTCACTCAAAATGAGTATGCCTGAGGGACAGAGAGCTGAGGACAGAAAGTTATGAGTTTTATGAGTTTTATGAGCTTAGGGGAGACTATAGCCACTGGAACTTCCTTGAGAATTGTTTGCACACACAGTGGATAACAATAACCAGCAAACCAAATTAGTTTCTCCATTGTAATGTGACATTCTTATCACTGAAGCCTGCATCTTATCATACCCCTCAGTGGTAGCTAATTAACATTTAGAACAATTCCTGCCGCAAATATTGCAAATGCAAGTGACACAATGTCTGCAGCATTCATCCCAGGTTTAATCACCCCTACTGTTTTTTAAATGTTATTTTGTTGTGCCTTTTGCCAAATTTTACAATAAAAAAAAAAAACATTTCCAAATGGATCATCGAGGTGAAATTTAACAAACGAAACAACATTCATTCACAACAGTATCCTGCAGAATAGCTAATCATGTGTCTGAAAACAACGGGAGCGCTCCCATCAGGACAAGCATACAGGTGAAATTCGAGTTTGTGCACGTAAACAAACAAACAAACAAACTAAAAAACCTTACCTTTCTAAAGGAGGTGCTGGTATCAAACCTCAACTGAGTGGCGATAAGGACAGACATGCCTTCGCCCGTCTGCGTGTGTCTCTCCGGCGAGCTTCAACACGGCACGTACACACACACACACACGCTCACACCACACAGAGCCCTAGCCCTGCACTCACCCTCAGACACAGAGTGGGCAGGTCCAGTGCAGAGAGGGGGCAGAAGAGCACTGGTGGACTGGGTGGGACTCTACTCCCCACCTCTCTCTTCTCTCTCGCTGGGGCTTGACACTGGATAGTCATTCCTCTACGTGTGCTCTATTAAGCTGTGTCTCTAACACTCCTCCTCTCTCTCACACACACACACACACACACACACACACACACACACACACACACACACACACACACACACACACACACACACACACACACACACACACACACACACACACACACACACACACACACACACACTAAAAGTTAACCATCAGTCTCTCATCTTGTCACTGACTCTTCGTTCCTCTCTCTCCCGCCCCTTCTTTCTCACCTTTCTGCATCCTTTCTTTCCTTGAACCTGATGAAAAGTACTTGCAAATTCAACAGATGTACACACTGACACATTGTGTGTGTGCATGTGTGTTTGTGTGTGTGTGTGTGTGTGTGTGTGTACATGTCACTCACTTGAAGGGTATATATATGTCTGGCAGGTGAGTGCGTGTGTGTGTGTGTGTGTGTGTGTGTGTGTGTGTGTGTGTGTCTTTCTACAACTGTGTGTTTGTGTGTGTGTGTGAGTCTGTGCGAGAGTGCGCTCTCCAAGATGGATCAATTCAATCAACAGCACTGTTAGGCTGTGATTAAGTGCAGGTAATATTTATGCTGCACGCCTTGCACCTCGTAAACTATAGCCTCCCCCCAATGGACAGGAACCTGGCACACGTTTTATTTATGTAGTGTTTGTGCCCTGTGGATCGGATTGGAGACCGTCAGTGAATAACCAATTTACCCTATCAACCCCTGCCACTCTGAGGAGGAGAGGAGAGGAGAGGAGAGGAGAGGAGAGGAGAGGAGAGGAGAGGAGAGGAGAGGAGGGGAGAGGAGGGGAGAAGAGAGGAGGGGAGGGGAGGGAGAGGAGAGGAGAGGAGAGGAGGGGAGAGGAGGGGAGAAGAGAGGAGGGGAGGGGAGGGGAGAGGAGAGGAGAGGAGAGGAGAGGAGAGGAGAGGAGAGGAGGGGAGGGGAGAAGAGAGGAGAGGAGAGGAGAGGAGAGGAGAGGAGAGGAGAGGAGGGGAGGGGAGAAGAGAGGAGAGGAGGGGAGAGGAGAGGAGAGGAGAGGAGGGGAGAGGAGAGGAGGGGAGAGGAGAGGAGAGGAGAGGAGAGGAGAGGAGGGGAGGGGAGAAGAGAGGAGAGGAGAGGAGAGGAGAGGAGAGGAGGGGAGAAGAGAGGAGAGGAGGGGAGGGGAGAGGAGAGGAGAGGAGAGGAGAGGAGAGGAGAGGAGAGGAGGGGAGGGGAGAAGAGAGGAGAGGAGGGGAGAGGAGAGAAGGGAACGGGTGGTGTGGGGGCATGGCTCTAGAAAGATTAGGATTCATTAAAAGACAAGGCTGTTTTAATAAAAAAAAGCCACCAACATTTCCTTGTTAGCAGGATTTTCAATTTGCTCTGTGAAAGCAGACAAAGCGAGACGACGCGCACAATACCTCTGGAGCAGCCCGACACAGAGCATATAGAACGCCGCGTTAATGACTAATCAAATTCATTCAATATGGCAGGGTGTCACAATGCCAAAAAACCAGCCAGACGTGTCGAGCTGTCAACACGCGAGAAGTTTGTGTTTGCCTCTGCAGAGTTCCTGTGTGTTTTCCAGACGGTGGCTGAGGGACCTTTGCACTTGGCCTCCTCACATCGCAAGGACTACAAGGGGGAAGATATGGCTCAGACTCTGATTCACTGTTCTCTGACTGACACACACGCGGTTGTGGGTGATTGAAAGCCAGCAAGAAGCCAGAGAGAGCACTGGATCATAGTTTGTGCAGTCGCCATTACGTGAGTTGAATATACCATCTGATAATCCGACAAATGATGGACATGGCCATGGCAACGTTTCTGTGTCGACCAGGCGGTATCTTCCACATGTCAGGAGACAATATAGACCTGCGTTAGATTACAAAAGCATCTGTGTTGGATGTGGATGTATATGCACAAGACTGTTCCTTATCTCTCCCACTGTCACGGCACATAATTTCTCCTTATTAACTGCATCTTTCAGGACATCAGTTTGAGTATGAGCACATAAACAAACCATAAATCACACCGCTGGCAACAACCCATCAGTGCGGCTGAGGATTAGACGACACAAAGAACTTCTCTTGGATATTGTTCAGGTCCAGGATCTCAGAGGTTGGTGTGACGAAAAGAAAAAAAAATAGCGAAGACAAAAAAAAAAAGTAAAGAATGAAAGGTCGGAATTCATATTTCATGGCTGAGGTTTGATTTTTCATTCCTTTCCCCTGAGGGCTGCGGCCTCTAACAGGCTTGGGCCTTTACTGCCTCCCATAAAGGCTGAAATATGAAGAGAGCGGCGGCTCTTTACCGCCTCCATTAGGATCTGTTTAAGGAGCCGTGGCCACGGAGGGGCCCAGGGGGGGTTATCTGCATGTGCAGGCGCTCCGAGGGAGACCAGCTGCACGCGGCTTTTTGCTCTTTTTTTTCCAAACCTCTGTCTGGCTTTTCATAGCCAATTTAGCATGGTTGCTAAAGTCCTACGGTGAATCCCAATGAAAGACTGGAGAACTGAGAGAAAAACACTTCTTCAGTGGAGCGCACAAATGGCATGCATAGCATATGAATGTTTCTTTTTTTTTTCGTATTTGGCATTCACATGTTTAGCGTTCTGTTTTCCAAATTATATGAACGTATGCATGGTCAAAAAAGCATTTCAGGGGGACACTGTGGCGCAAGCAGTAGCCCCGACCACATACGGGCTTGACGCCCATGGGGGACACGGGTTCGATTCTCCTGTCCACTCCCCACCTCTTCTGCCTCTCATTTCCTGTCCCACTCTTCGCTGCACTATCGATTAAAGGCAAAAAAGCCCAAAATAAAATATTTCAATGTAGTAGCTCCATCTTCGGTTTGGGAATGAAGTTCATTCAGAGTCGAGTAGCTTTAATGTCGCCATTAAATCAGTCCAATGCAGAAGCACAAATGGGGTTTCTCATAATCATTCCAAAATGATTGGCTGGGGACTTGATCATTGGCCACACAGAACTCTACCCCAACACTATGGAACAGGCACCATCATTCTTTCATCCCGTCTGCTGAGTTTGCTAATATTCAGCCAGCCGAGGCCCCCGGGCTAAGAGCCGAGCCGATAAACGTGATCCAGAGCAAGATAAACAGCGCTAGTTCGGCTGCGACGACACATTAAATCACACAACTCTTGCAGTGCCACACGCATCAAATTAAAACCGCATCAACGTTAGCACAGAGAGCGAGCCAAACGACTAGGGAAAGGCCTGTTTGCCTCTGCGCCACCTTGTAAACAATCTGCATTCCTTGTTTTTCTAGTTACTTCTCCCCTTCTGCCTAATTAATATTTAACATATTGATTACGCTGGGGAAGCTGTCGGCCTACGACACCACCATACACATTCCGAAAACAAGGAGCTTGTGCTGGACAATGTAAGCGATGTAGACTGTGGCGGCCATGGTGATTCTTGCCCCAGTGGGACGAGGCCAGGCGGGTGTCTGACCGTGGCAGCGGCCGCGACCCTCACTACACTGACGAATGTTATCGATTTCAGGCAGATTGACAGAGACGGCAAACTCCCTTTCAGCCACTTATTTCCCCGCAGAGTCGTGAAGGCTATCTGCCACCGCCACATAAACTGAGTTACGCTTCACCGGTGCCCCATTACACGACCACCTCAGTGACGGTATGGGCGGTCTCAGGTGGTGAGTGACAGACAGCTTGGAAGGGATTGAGACCATTGTGGCCTTGTAATGGGAACACACGAGGTGATTACGGACAGGTCTGGGAGCAGCGGCGCAGCTTTTAACACCTGAAGAATGGCCCAGTCCAACAAATCCTGGACAGGTCACATCAATATTGTTTAAAGCCAGGGGGAGGCTGTAGCGAAGCTAGGCAAGGTATGGACATGCTTAAAGGTGGAAGAGATGAGCAGTGCTGGGCTTCCAGTCCATTTCAGAGTAAAAGATGGTGAGACTGCACTTCATTATAGTGTGAAAAGAGGTGAAAAATAACATGTTGTGCATGTAACAGTGTACATATGAAGTTAAATAACTCAGAAACACCACAGCAAAAGATGTTTGTAAAATGTTTATTGAAATGTCTTTTAGAGAAAGAGTGCAAGCCTTCCTCTGAAAGTCCCACAAAGTTCAACATTCAATGCAGGGAGGATCAATAAGCTAATTTATATCGGCCATCAAAAGCAGAGATTTTGCTCCGTGTAGCATTGGACTGCAGACTATGACTCGTTTACAACGGGATCATCTAGAAAATCTAAGTGTTGTCTTAGTCAAGACTTACTCAAATATTTCACATTGTGGTGAGCTAGCCCGAAGGAATGGAAGCGGACACAGAGACCTCAGGTCAGGTCCTAAAGGCAAGCACTCATATCCCATAAACCATCGGCCCCGAGAACTCCCAAGAACCACACACAAGACGAGATAACAGGAGCAGGTCTTAGACACGCACACAGCACCTACACTCATGGTGGACAGATACACTAACAGGAGCAGGTCTTAGACACGCACACAGCACCTACACTCATGGTGGACAGATACACTAACAGGAGCAGGTCTTAGACACGCACACAGCACCTACACTCATGGTGGACAGATACACTAACAGGAGCAGGTCTTAGACACGCACACAGCACCTACACTCATGGTGGACAGATACACTAACAGGAGCAGGTCTTAGACACGCACACAGCACCTACACTCATGGTGGACAGATACACTAACAGGAGCAGGTCTTAGACACGCACACAGCACCTACACTCATGGTGGACAGATACACTAACAGGAGCAGGTCTTAGACACGCACACAGCACCTAACAGAAGTGATCCTAAACTAAGGCGTCAGACAGCAATGAAATATGTACGAAACTATAACTATAATGTTACTCACGCTAACATTGCACACTAATGGGAAGACATGAACCGTCCCATAATAGAACATTAAGCACAGAATTAAACAATACTCACACATGCAAAGCACCATGGGGCAAACTACTACACGAGTCCATGAGGCGCTGCTACCCCCTTGCATGCTGCTACCCCCTCGCATGCTGCAATATCCGGTAACAATGAGCTCTGGTTAACATGGCTCAATCTAACAGCTCTACTTCATTTGTCAGTTCATTTTTTAACTTGCCATTCACAACAACAAAAGGTCATTTTCGGCAAGCGGCAATCTTAGGTGCAGAGAATATACAAAACTATTTCAAATCAGTTTGCCACAAGGGCAGAGTTTGGATATTAAGATAATAACTTCATGAAGGGAAGGCTGTATATCAGCGCTTCAGTGGAAGCGGGATCTCAGCAGGCATAAATGATGCTGTCCACACTGACGGTCAGGAATAAATTCTCCAAAGCTGCGACTAGAGTTGGATTAATGTGCGCTTCATAAATGAGACGCATCCGGTTGGAGGCAGACACACAGGCATAAAAATAACAAATGCTGACGGCCCCTCTGGGTGCTATGCCGCTGCCAAGCCCTGAGCCAATGCAGCGCCTTTTAAGACCACTGGAGGCGCCAGAGGGGAGCTGGGTATCGGGGTATGGACAAATGATGGGGAGGGAGGGAGATACACTTTTCACAGCAAAGTACATTGGTAATCTTAAATTTAAGATTTAACAAAACTTTTGAGTTGGTGTGTGTGTTTGTGTGTGTGTGTGTGTGTGTGTGTGTGTGTGTGTGTGTGTGTGTGTGTGTGTGTGTGTGTGTGTGTGTGTGTGTGTGTGTGTGTTTGTGTGTGTGTGTGTGTGCTTCTGTGTATATGTGCTGAAGCCTGAAAAGCGAGAAATCCAGATACTTGATTGTTCACTATTTCCTTAGACAGTCATGAAACACTTTTTTTGAAACTTGTGAACATGATCAAATATGCATATAAACATATCAATATAAGTGGCATTTGCAACATATGTTTATATGTATAACTGTTCTTTTTCAATTAAAACTGTAAAATGCTAATTAGTAAGATCGGGCTTGTCAGGCAGTTCCACTGATAAGTTCCACTGATGAGTTCAGTCAGGTATGCAGAACAAGAGACCCCTGCTCTAGGCCTGAGGCTTGAGCTGACTTGCTTCACTAGAAAAGGTGTTCATGACAAGACTAAAAAGATTTCATTAAGGAATATTACACAAAACTCAAATACTCCACTCACAATTTCTTGAATAATGAGATGTTTTGACCTTCAATGCCTACAACGTTCCACAAGTAAAATCACTCCAACTACAAATCCTCAAACGAGTTGTCATAACCCAGCAGCTGTATTCGCTGGGAACCAGCAATGGCTGAACACACTGCGACTGTGAGGGAAAGGAGGAGGATGACATGGAGAAGGAGTCTGACTAG